>NW_007070839.1:145498-151466 GCF_000164805.1 Carlito syrichta | reverse complement strand
CTACCACGCCCGGCTGATTTTTTGATTTATTGTAGAGATGAGGTCTCGCCTGCCCAGGCGGGTCTCGAACCCGCAGGCTCAGGCGATCCACTCACCTCACCCTCCCAAAGGCGCGGGATTACAGGCTGAGCCACCGAGCCTGGCTAGAAGTGAGTTCTTACTCTGTTAGTTTCTGTGTGAGCCAGTTGATAAAAAGAACCTGGTGCCTCTTGCCTCTCTCTCTTTTGCTTCCTCTCTTACAATGTGATCTCTGCACATGCCTCATCCACTTTGCCTTCTGCCATGAATAGTATCACAACTTGAGTCATCACCATAAGCTGAGCCGATGTTGGCACTTTGTTTTTTTTTTTACATACTGCAGAATTGTGAGTCAAATAAACTACTTTTCTTTATAAATTACTCAGCCTTGGGTATTTTTTAATAACAACTTACAATGAACTAAGACACGTGTCCATCACCTAAATAGTTAGCATTTGTTATGGTGAGAAAATTTGAAATTTGCTCTCTTAGAAATTTTGAAATTTATTCTTAACCATATTCACCATGCTGTAAAATATATCTTACAAAAATATTCCTCTGTCCATATGAGATTTTTTTACCCTTTGACTATCAACTTCCATTCTCCCGATCCTGAGCCTCTATAAAAACCATTCTACTCACTTCTATGAGTTTGATTGTAATAGATTCTAGATGTAAGTAAGAAGTTGCAGTATTTGCCTTTCTGTGCCTGGTTTATTTTACTTTGCATAATTACTCCAATTCCATCTTATTACAAATGATATGATTTTCTTCTATTTTAAGCCTGAATAGTATTTCATTGTGTATATATACCACATTTCTTTATGCATGACTCTGTTGGTGGACACTTATGATGATTCCATCACTTGGCTATTGTGAATAGTGCTGCAATGAACATGGAAGTATAGCCATTCTTTTGACAAACTTAATTCAAATCCTTTGGGTAAATACCTAAAAGTGGGATTTTTTGGATCATATGGTATTTTCAGTTTAGTTTTTTCCATAACTCTGTAAAAATATACATTCCCACCAACAGCATACAAAGTCTAACCATTAAGTTGATAAAACTGCTGCCATGTGCTTATGTTGCCAGCATTGTGCAAACAACTTGTTAAGGTTTCATAACCTTGTTATATCAGTATCTCACAGCTGTGCTCATGTCGACGTGTGGCAGTGTCTTACTAAGTGGCATTCATGATTGTTGTTGCATGTTTTTGTGTGCCATTATGAGAATGTTGGAACTTGAATTAGAGCAATGAACAAGCATTAAATTTCTTGATAAATTTGCCAAGAGTGGAAGTGAAATCAGGAACATGATAGTCCAAGTTTATGGGGATAATCCCATGAAGAAAACGGCAGCATACAAATGGATTAAATGTCTTCCAAAGGGATAGAAAGCGTGATTGATGAAGCAAAGCCCGGATGGCCAGTAACAAGCAGAACTAATGAAAGCATTGCAAAAGTTTGTTGAATTGTATGTCAATTCAATTGTCAGCCCTCTGTGAGGAGTATAACAGACCAAATAAACATCAATGAAAAAACAACTAGGAAAATCTTAACTCAAAATCTTGACATGGCAAAGATGTGTGCAAAAATGGTCCCAAAGGAGCTCTTGCATTATGACAGTGCACCAGCTCACACAGTACAGCCTGTGAGGGAGTTTTTAGTCAGTAATCAAATGACTGTATTGGAACACACTCTCTACTCACCAGAACTGGCCCCCAATGGTTTTTGTCCTTACCTGAAGATAAAGAAAACATTGAAAGGAAGATATTTTGATGGCATTCAGGACATCAGGGTAATACAAAGAAGCTCTGATAACTATTCCAGAAAAAGAGTTCCAAAATTGCTTTGATGGTTTGACTAGGCACTGGTATCAGCACATAGCTTCCCAAGGGGAGTACTTTGAAGGTGACTGTAGCGATATTCAACAATGAGGTATGTAGCACTTTTTCTATGATGAATTCATGAATTTAACTGTCAGACAGGTGTTCCCTTTTCTCCACATCTCTGCCAATACTTGTTATCTGTTATCTTTGTGATAGCCATTTTGGCAGGAGTGAAATGACATTTTGTTTTTTTAATTAACATTTTCCCGGATGTTTAGCAATGTCGAGCTTTATTTTTTTTATCTCAGTTGGCAATTTGTCTGTCTTCTTTTGAGAGATGTTAATATAGGTTCCTTGCCCATTTTTAATTTTTGTTGTTGCTGTTGTTGTTTTGTTTTGCTTTCTTGCTATTTAGTTGAGTTTCTTATATATTTTATATATTAAACCTTCATAAACTGTAAAGTTAAAAATATTTTCTCCTAATTTGTTGCTTATCTTTACATACTGTTACTTGTTTCCTTTGCCATCTAAAAATTTAACAAATTTGATGATTATTAATTTGACAATAATTTTAAATTATTTTTCAATTCACATATTTTTGTACAGCACTGAGTTTTTATGGGTAATATTTTGATTTCTTTGTTAGTTGTTTCATAAATCTCCTTTTCTTTGAGATCCATTATTGGGGCAATATTGGAGGTGTCATACTCTCTCTTTTGGCCTTTTCAGGTTTTTGTTGGCAAGGACAGACCTTAATTATTTACTATGGCCTGTGATTCTGGAAGGACCAGTTGATGATGACAATGCTCAGGCAGAACTTGCTGTCAGTTTTCTAGTTTGCTGGTTTTGCTTTTGCTATGATGTTGGGTTGGACTATAGACTGAATTCCACTATCCTTTGAGACCATCTGCTATCATGCAGAACTGCTGTCTAGGTACTGTAATGACTCTGGGCAGCTTGCTCAAATCATGTATATCCTGATTGGTCAGTTTTCTATTTGGGATCCAAAGTAGGGCAAGGTTGCAGCTGGGCTTCAAGAATAGGAAATGCTGTTAAGCAGGGACAAGTAAGACCAGAGGCTATGTCCCTTAGAATTGCATGATTATTTCCTTCCTTTTAGATTGAAGCTGCAAAGTGGACCTTTGCCTGAGTTGAATTTCTGTTTGACTCGCCAGGTCAAGCCATATAGCCCTTCATTTCTCAAGAATGTATGGAGGTGGAAGCCTCCCTGCTTGGGTAGGGTCATTGGGTGAGCTTTTAGACTGAGTGGAACCACTGTGTGACCCCCCCAGATTAAAATAGTTCATCCCTTTTGAGTCTCTAAGATGTGCAGAGATAGGAGTCTTTCTGCCTTAGTAGGGTCATTGCAATGGGCCTTGAGGCTAGGTATGGAAACTAACTGTCTGGAGACTTAAGCTAGCATAAAATTCCCACCATGCTTTTGAAAGCAATTAGGTCAGCTTTACAGATGGGCTGTGAGGTTGACAGGTGTCTCTGATCTGATGCCACAACTGGCAGGAACACAGAGAAACTACCAAGACCCACATGCCGGTCGCTATGACCTCTGCCTTTATTATTTGTTTCTGCCTGATCCTGTTCTTGTCATGCTGTTTCCCCTTGTGTTACCTGTGAAGTGAAACTGGCATGGACTTCCTAGGAAGCAACTCAAAATGCTAGGCAAGTTGGATGACTATCTTTATTTTTTCCCTTTATAGATACTGTGGGTCCAGGGAAATTCTATCTATCTTTTTAGTACCAACTTGGAGGAGGGAGAGAAGCATTGCAAAAGAGTAAAAATGATTCTTTTTACTCTCTAATTCAGATCTCATTTTATGGAATTCAAGGTTGTGTCAGGCTTACTTCCAGCTATTAAAGTTTTTAAAAGGGTGTTCTGATCTGGTGATAGTAATTAGTTGAACCATCTGTGAGCCTAAGACTTCCTAGTCTGCCTTCTTGCTGATGTCATCATTTTATCTTTTGAAGAAGTTTTGTCTATATATACACAATAGCTTGGTGAAAATTTTGCTTGAGACCTTGTGTTGAATTTATAGGTTAAGTTGGGAATAATTGACTTTAAAATATTGTCTTCCAATCTATGAAAACAGAATGTTTCTTCATTTATTTAGATATTTTATTTGTTTTGGCAAAGTTTTATAGTTTATTACATGTTGGTTTTGTACATATTGTATAGAATTTATACCTAAGTGTTTCATTTTTTTGTGGTACTATAAATTTTATTGTTTTCAAATATTAAAAAAATCTAAATATTTATTGCTAGCATTTTGATTTTGTATGTTACTCTTTGCTGTGCTCTGTTTTAGGATTTTTTTGTAGATAAGTTGTGATTTTCTACATAGACAACTTTTCATCTACAAATAATGACAGTTATGATTCTTTCTTTCCAGTTCATAAAACTGGTTTTATTTTTCTAAGCATTCCAATACAATGTTGACTACCAGGTGAGAGAGGATGTCCTTGCCTTGATCCTAATCTTTTGGGGAAAATTTCTAGTCTGTTACCATTAATTATGATGTTACTATAGGTCTTTGTAGACATTTTTTATCAAGTTGAAGAAATTAATTATGATGTTACTATAGGTCTTTGTAGACATTTTTTATCAAGTTGAAGAAATTCTCTGTTTCTGTAGAAATGCTCTGTTTCTATTGTCTGAGATATTTTATCATCAGCTGGGGCTGAATTTTGAATTTTTTGCATTAGTTCATGTGCTATTTTTATTTGTTCTGTTGATGTAGTAGGTTTCATTGATTATTTAAATATTGAATCAATTTTACATATCTGGGTTACATTTAACTTGTTTGTAGTATATATTTAGTTATACTTTTTATTATAAATAGATTAAAATATATCTGGGTTAAAATATATTAGATTTAGATTGCTTTAGTAACATTTTGTTGATAATTCTTGTATCTATGCTCATGGGAGATATTGTCCAGAGTTTTCCTTTTTTGTACTTTTTTGGCCTAGTTGGATATTAAGGTAATGCTTCCATCATAACATAACTTAGTAAATATATCCTCTGCTCCTATTTTCTGGACAAAATTATGAGGAATTGGTGTTATTTCCTCCTTAAATATTTGATAGAATTCACAAGTGAAACCACTTGGGCCTGGTGCTTTCTTTTTATAAATATTAATTATTGGCTTAACTTCTTTAATTGGTATAGGGGTATTCAGGTTATGTATTTCTCCTTGTGTGAATTTTGATAATTTGTGACTTTCAAGAAGTTTATCCATTTAAACTAATTATAAACTTGCTAGATGTGGTTTTGTTCACATTATTCTTTATTATCTTTTTGATGTTCACAACATCAGTAGAAATAATGATTTCCTCAAACTACAGATTTAAGTAGTGCAGAGAGTACTAACAGAATAAAAACCAGTAATACACACCAGGTCATTTCATATTCAAACTGCATAAAATAAAAGACAAATAGAAAACCTTGAAAGCAGCCTGAGGAGGTTAAATATCAGGATAGCCTCACCTATAGAGGAATAAGCATAAGAAGCACAGCAGATTTCATATAAGAAACTGTGCAAACAAGAAGATAGTGGAGGGAGTAAAATTAAAATATGAAAAGAAAAAACCAACAATGTATATAATTACACATTTAATGAAAATATCCTTCAAAAGTAAAAAATAAATATAGATTTTTTCGAGTAAAAACTGATAAAACTTTTGCTTGCAGGCCTGTAGCATAAGAAATTTTGTAAGAAGTTATTTGGGAGGGAACAAATTGATGTAATACAGAAATGTAGATCTACATAAAGAAAGAAAGAGTTGCTGGGCTCGGTGGCTCAGCCTGTAATCCCGTGCCTTTGGGAGGCTGAGGTGAGTGGATTGCCTGAACCCGCAGGTTCGAGACCCGCCTGGGCAGCAAGAACTCATCTCTACAATAAATCAAAAAATCAGCCAGGCGTGGTAGCATATGCCTGTAATTCCGGCTACTCGGAAGGCTGAGGCGGAAGGATCACCAGAGCCCAGCAGGTTGAGGTTGCGGTGGCTGGGAGCCTGGGCGACAGAGTGAGACTCCAACTCAAAAAGAAAGAAAGAAAGAGAGAGAGAGAGAGAGAGAGAGAGAGAGAGAGAGAGAGAGGGAGAGG
>NW_007070839.1:118523-145478 GCF_000164805.1 Carlito syrichta | reverse complement strand
GAAAGAAAGAAAGTGTCAAAAAAGAAATAAATGAAGATAAGTATATTAATCATTATATTTGTTGTATAAGCAAAGGACCTATTTCTACAGCTTAGAGTCATGTGAGATAGAGGGTACATTTAAAGGAACTTGCGATCATAGAACATGGAAATGGTACTGAAACACAGAATTGTGCAGGTCTGCATCTATGATGCCAACATAGAGAAAGCAATTTCTGTTATGTGGACATGATGTGTACTTCTATAAAGTACACCTAGAACTACTTAGGTAATAGTTTCTTGTTGATGTTCCAGCTATGCTTCAGTTTAGGCTCACACACAAACATTCACAGGACAGGAATCAAGATGACAAATATCGACACTAATGCTATTTGTTTATATATTTACAATTTATAAATTTATAAAACCAACAGTAAGTTAGTCTATAAAAATATATTAAACACCTTAAAATAAATCTACAGTGGCATATCACTACACACTCATTAAGATATATCAGCAGTTTTGACCATTTGTGTGTGCTAGACATGAAAGACGTACAAGGAAACTTATAGAGTATAATGGATATTTTCTAAGTTTTAAATAGAATAGTGCTGACATGAGTGTATTCATTTGCCTATACTCACTGAACTACACACATAAAATATATGTATTTTATTATGCATGAGTAATATCTTGCATAAAGATAGTTTGAAAAAAAAAAAAGCTTCTTAACTAACAGCCAAGAGTTAGCATTCAATTGGTAACAGATATGGGTTTCATTTTTTTCCCCTGTATTGTCCAAAGATGGGCACAGCTATAATCTGCTTCATTATCTTAAGAGACATTTAATCTTCCAGAAGAGACCAATCTGGTTTGCATGGGAGATAGGAAAGCTGTATATTTATTACATACATTTGATTTTTAAAAAGAAATAACAAAAGATAGAGACGGAGTTCATAGGTTTCTAGTCTAGAAGAATATGTTCACAGCCTTGAAACAATGGATTCAGAGTATGAATCAAGTATATTTGCCATTTTGTATTAAATTGATTTACTTACTCTGGTGTGGTAAAACTTACTCTATTACATATTTTTTGCTATAGCTATGTATACTGGAAATAATATTCAAACAAAGCCAGTATTCAATGGGACTTAGTTTTCTTCACAAATAGTTATACAATTATTAAAAAATTACTTCTTTTTTTAGGATGAAATATTTGGATATACATAGATTTCCTGTGATTTATCACAACCCAGAAAAATTATGGAATTAGAAAGTAGTAAAACTTATAAACTATTCTATCAATAATATATATCTATCACATTTAGGGAAAGTTTAAGTATTTTTTAACAGATGTGAATTCTCTGATTTAAAATGATGAATGATCAGTTCAGTATTAAAGAGAGGCATTTCAAATCAGTGGCCATGTGATTAAGTTAAATTGATTAAGATAGGAAGAAATTCTGTGCTCTGAGAATTAATCAATGGAATATGATGCCGTTACATACATTTTAAATATATACCATAATTTCAATTAGATAAGAGCTTGTGTATTGAATTTTAGATTGCTATTGAAAAGATAAAGTAACTACATTAAGACGAATGCCTCATATGCCTTTCTGAAGAGATCTTGAACAGGTATATATATTGGGAAAACACAGACTTTAAGAGTAAGCTGCCTGGATTTGATTAGGACTTCAATTGGTAACTGATCAAGCTTGGATGATTGAGTTCTCTTTATTTCTGTGCTTCCTCTTCCATAACATAGGGATGATTAAAAATAATGCCCTTCCTATAGACTTGTAATGAAGCTCAAATGAGTTAATATGTGTAGTATGCTTAGAACAGTGCCTAGGACATGAACACCACATAAGTATTACTGTTTTGTTATTACTTTTGTTGGATAGTAAAACAATCGTCCCTGGAAAATTTTCCAGTGATACTAGTGAGAAAGGATATCATAGAAAAAAAAATGAAAACTCTTCATGGGTGAAACAGAACTATGGAATGTATTTTATGCTAAGATATAAGAAACATGAAGATAACAGTTTGTTGTTTTCTTCATTAACATGTCCCAAGAATTCCAAACAGAGCCAGGCAAGTAGTAGATCATCAATAAATATTTATTGAATTGAATTGAATTGAAATTATAAGAGATACTTCATTATATCCAAAACTTGCAAGAATTAAATATTCAGTTATATTTAAATAGTTATCATTAAATGTGTAATTTACATAAAAATAGATCTTGGATTTATTTCATGAAAGACTACCACAAATTGAAAAATGAAATTCTTATGAATTAGATAATTTGCTTGTTCAAAAATGCTACAAAATGCCTTGATAAATCATTGGTATTTGACAGAGCAAAGAGAAGGTGATATTAAATGGAAATGAATGAAAAAAACTTTAAGGAGAAATATTTTCATTCACAATAATTATTGATTTTTGATTATTGATTTGTACTTTATGGAGAAATGCATCAGAAGCCTTTCACAATTAAATTTGACAAAGTTTGGTTTCATCTTGCCCATTTTCTTTTTCTAATATGCATAGTTAAAAAGTGACCAGTAAGATTGGAGGTTCTTAAATAATTACAGGGAAACTAAACTTTACACTCTGCTTTGAACTTCTACTCATAGCTTGCTTTAAGGTCTCTGGATTGTCTGTTCATAAGAACAGAACGGCTTCACATAATTACCCCAGATTCTTCTTAAAAGGAAGACAATCTACCTTCTGTAATATCTTAGTCTGGGATCCATGACTGTTTTTCTGTGAGGGAACATCCATTCAGGAGGGAACACATAAGATCAGCTGATAGATAAGGCAATAACAAGTAGCTATTATCACATGATTCTATTTGCTTGGGTGTGATACTCAAGACACAATAAACTTTAATGTATCACTCTGTCTTCCCTGTTCTCTCATAAGTCTATTTTTTCACCAAGACCACATACATTACTTTTTAAATTATCATAAGTGATTGTTCACATTGTGGAGATAAATTTGTAAGATCAACCTGCAAGCTAAACTCAACTCTATTTTGTACCTCAAGGAAAACTAAGGTTGGAAAAAAATACTGAAAATAAAGGGGGCGGGGGGGAATATACAAGTGGCTAATAAGCATTAAAAAAAAAAAGAAAAAAAATACTGATACCAACAATTCTTTATCCAAAACACTATTGTGCATTATACTTATACATTTCTAATCTTGCAATATTGTGATTCTGTAATTCTATGAAATATGCAAATAACTTGTTTTTGAAGCTACAAGGCAATATGGGCATATCATACAATATTTATACCTATTTAGGTCGACTGTTTTCATCCACTTTTGTCTCTCAAATGGGAATACATGAAACAGCACAGTACATAGGAGAAAAGAGGCCAGAGTGAAGAACTAGAGCTAGAAGGGAAGGAAGCAATATCTATGGGATAGTGATAGTGTTTTGCTATGCTGCAGTGGAAGATGAACTCAAATTTGATCAATAAACAATCTTAAAGGTCACTGGTAAAAGAATATTTGTAGCTGCCCTTTAAAAAAATTATTTCAAAATCACTAGAGTATTTTCACCTTCTTTGACTATAAAATAAAAATAAATAATTCAAATTAAAGTGATGCATGGAAGGAAATATAAAATAACTAAAAGTATAACAATATGATATATATCATAGTTGCCCCTCCTCAGTAACATGAATAAAGAGCCATTAACTATAATTTACAATGAAATTATCTGTTGGATGACATTAACCCATAATATAAAGAAATTTTAAAGCAGTTTTCTAAAGTAACTACTACTATTTATTCCTGTAGAAATTTGAATCTATTAATAAACATTGGAAGACAACTATCATAAAGTGCTGTTTTTCTTCTTGTTAAATAACTTCATGAAAAACATTACTCAGAATGTTCATTGTTACCTTGAAAATTAGTTTGATTGCACAATCTCTGAAAATAAATTTAAACTACATAGCTTTTGTTCTAATCAGTACAGAATTTAAAGGAGTAATGTGTATGTAATGAAAATAAAGTACTTCCATATGTAGTTGCAATGTGGTAAAAAGGAAATCATCAAATATTATAAAACAAAATGTATCAATAAATACATTTTAGACATAATCACCAAAAATGTGATAAGTTTGGGTTTATATATGGTTTTCAGAAATACAAACCTATATGCATATGTGTATATATAAATATACATGATATGTTTATTATATACGGCCTGGTAAAAATGTTAAGAATTTTTAAGGGGAAGCTGTAAAAAAAGAAGTTTATTAACTATCATCAAACTTAGAGGACTTTGTTATTTTATATCAATTTACTAATTTAATCTCTATCTTTTTTAGATAAGTAAGCAACCACATTATGCCTTCAACCCTATGATGTAACCAAAATTTTCCTATAAAAGCATAACTTAGGTAATAAAATCCAGGCTGTATTTGACAATACTCTGTATAGACTCGATGAGTTGTAAGAAAGAGTATGTTTATTTAAAGATACACCTTACCATTTGTTGAACATTGTGTTGATATTTTAAATTTTAGAATTAGCATATTTCTTTGTCACACTCAGTAAATACTTATGAAATGAGTGTTGATTTAGGCCTTTTGTGATTTAAATTGAGTTCTTAGAATATTTGAACCTTTAAAAAATAAAAGAGCAGGGATAGTATGTAAACATTTTTTGAATTTTTTTTGGAATTTGTGCATTATTCAGTTAGCACATTCAATTCATTTATTTTGACTATTTAATAAAGTTATCCTTTTTACAGAATGTTATTAGTATCTTCATTCTTTTTATTAGCATTACCTAACAGAAAATATCCACAGGCAATGAAAAACTCAAAACTCAGTATAAATTAATCATGAGCAATACGATCTATAATAATTATGAATAAATACAAAGATCAGCAGCTGGTTCATACAGATGGTCAATAAAATGTTGGAATGCTCAAGACATAAACATAAGCGGTGACGACAGGGGGGACAGGCAGTGATTATATATGTGATCACTGAGGTTAGCTGTTAGGTTTTGTAGAACATGGAACTTTTTTTTTTCTTCCACCAGATATTTTCTTCATGAAAAAGTAATTCTCAAAATGTTACATTTCCCATTACAGCGCGTCTTGCAGTGTATTTACATCTATTTATTCTCATGGCCTGAAATTGTTTCTAAAGCATCCGAAAATATATGATTTAAAAATTCAGTAACCATTTGGGTAATAAGAAATTTAAGTCCATTATTTGACAGCTAAGTTGAATAATTAATGTAATTTCGTGTTTCTGAATTTACTGATGTAATATGTGAGCTTCCTCTTAGAGTTACATCTGGTCATTCTGAAATGTGAGCCTCACAGATCTTCAATAGCCTCACTATGTTTTTATTATGGAGACCAGCAATATTTTTTTTTTTTTTTTGAGTTGGAGTCTCACTCTGTCGCCCAGACTGGAGTTCAGTGGCCACTCCCGGCCACCGAAGGCTCGACCTGCTGGGCTCCGGCGATCCTTCTGCCTCAGCCTTCCAAGTAGCCAGAATTACAGGCATGCGCTACCACGCCCAGCTGATTTTTTGATTTATTGTAGAGATGAGGTCTCGCTGCCCAGGCGGGTCTCGAATCCGCGGGCTCAGGCAATCTACTCACCTCAGCCTTCCAAAGGTGTGGGATTACAGGCTGAGCCACCAAGCCCGGCTGACTAGCAATATTTTAACCCTACCTCATGGAATGCATTGTGATTAATATTTAAAATGAAACGATCAAATTGTTTTTTTGTGATTCCACTATATGTGCCCTGCCACCCTAAACTACTTTCTCCAGTTTTTGAATCCCCCACCATCTCATGACCACCCCATACCAGAGTACTCACGCACATAGATACAGTACCTTAACTTGCCATATTCTATAAAAAGTAACAGTGTAATTCTCAGGAACGATAACAAAGCACACCTGCCATTTGAACACTATTCATATTTTGGCCTTGAGAAATTTACTTAGCAATTGTTTTTACTTCTTAATATTACACCATTAATGGTAATGAATACGAAGGTCAACCATATGCCCATCATCAATAGGTGAGTACTCAAATGAAATAATATGTATATATCAATCAGTGCAATGTGTTAGCAAAATGTATTCAGACATGAAGAGGTGCATGTTACCATCATGTTATCTATAATGTTTTCTGAATGTGGGGTATTTACCCGAGGAATGTGGAAGATGCTTCATTGAATTGGAAAGAAGAAAACAATTATAATTTCTTTTTGATTTTTTGCCTTATTTTCTATTTTTGGTTTAGAGTATTACCTACATTAATTCTCAACAAATAAACAATTTATTACAAATTTATACACATATGCATTTTAATTGACTGAGTAATATGATAAAGAAATAAAATGTTGAAGACCTTTAGGAAAATATATTGAGAATTTAAGTCATCTTCAAGTCAGAGAAAATGATGGCTTCAGCTTAAGTGCTAAAGTGATTTAACTATAGACTTTGTTCTATAAGTGGGGAATTCACTACTGATCCCTCTTTAAAGTCTTTTATCAGCAAATAAGATATGGTACACTTCAAGGAAATAGCTAAGAGTGTATAATGCAACGGCTATTTACGAATTAGTCAATAGAGTTTAGAGAAAGCAACACATGTTGGCTATACATTAAAGCTAGTAATCTGAGGATATCAGTCAGTACCACTCTGGGTTCTTAAGTGGAAGGGAAAGGAGCAATTATAAGAAATCATAGAAAACAACTCCATGGAGAGGGCCACCTGACAGCGACTATGGCCTTTAGTTTGGTTTAGGGACAAAATCAGTTTTTGGCTACTCCACAAGGAGGCACCAAATGAATACATGTTGTGATTTTATTTTTTTCCTATCTAAACTTCTCCTCGTTCTTTTCATTGGCCAAACCAAATCTAAAACCAGAAAAGAAAGTCCATAAATGTAGTCCATGTAAGTCAGTCTTCTGGGACATAGCATGAGAAAGACAAGGGTGGAGAGTATGGAAAACAAATGAAAAACTAACAGCTTTTCACCCCTTTTTTCATTTTAGCATTACTCTTTTCCAGATGAAAAATATGCATCTCTATTATAAGGGATATACAAATTCCATAAACTACTATATTTTCATAAATTGATATCAGTTATATTCCCAAACAAACTCTAAGATGTTAGTAAATTTTAGTGCTCCTCATTTAAAGCAAACTAGGAAAAAGTAGAGAAATAAATTCCTAATTAACATAAAATATAACTGCTATAATCTCCATTTATGTAGCTGATCATGAGGTCTTAGTTGATAATTATAAATTCTTTTAGCTACAACCATTCAATCTGTCCTGTAAGCTCTGACAGCACCTAGTCTGTATAGTATTCTTTATCTGTGTAACAAGGTATGATCTTGTAATGTAAGCCTCTGATTGGCCCTGCCTTTACTGATTGCCTCATTACCCTAATACTCAGCCCATTGGAAAAGCAAAGTGCTCCTGAGAAATCTCTGGATTCCAGAAATAGTTTTCCTTACCCCATTTATGGCAGGAATCTAATTTCCTGTTGGTAAATAGCATCAATCACCTTAACCAGTATTGTGGTCCCTTTCTTTGCTGTCAGTTAAACAATTCGAGGAGCTCATAATGGCCAGAGGACACATTTATTTTCCAATTTAACAACCATGATTGTTTTCTCTAGAGGAAGCATTTATCCTGTGGAAACTAGTACCCTTCTATTTATAAAGCCCAAGCTTAAAGAGATGGAAAGCAAATAATGCTTTAATAAGTAATTAATTAAAAGAAGTCACTTGCTTTTTTCTTTGGTTCTTGAACTTGTGCATTCTGCTTATAGGAGAAATGACACCATACATTGGGTATTAGTTTAAGGTATGTAATATCCTCTAAAACTGTGCCCCCAATTCATGACATGAGGATTTATTTCTCAATCAGTACTATAACAGTCTTTGAAGAGTATGCCATTCTATCATGTCAACTTATTCTAGATTTGGGGGCATAAGACTAGTAGATTATTTGGGTGAGTCAATTTTCACATATCTTTTTCCATAATTTGTTTTCCCTAGTCTGAGGAAAGATTATGCCAAAATTTAAGGCCAATAAGAATTTTGTAAGCTACAAATGGTGACACTGACAGAATTGTGAACATTGAAAATAAATTCAAAACATATCTCTCCCTCTAAGAAATCATTTTCTTCCATAAAGATGAAAGGGTTCCAATGGAATTAATCTCCTCCCAAATAGTAAGGGATGGTTTTATATAAATTACTTTGTGTTATTTTCTGCTGTTGGCAAGTTGGGTGGTCACATAGTAAGAAATTCATCTTGTCCAATCTATGAATAGTCTTTATCTGTGCTATTCTGTCCCCTTGATAACTCTCCCATTGAGCAAATACTGGTTAACAAAAAAAAAAAAAAGAAAAGGGAGAGAGATTGACTGACTGACAGATATAGGGAAGACAATTTTGTCTAACTGATTATTGAGATTTGTAGTGGAAGTTTTCTCTAGAAGATTACACGGAACATGGATATCAATTTTTTGTGCCTATTTCAAGAGGACTATTCATATACTCCTCCACAAGATCTCCTTGTCACCACCAGTCTTTAAATATTGTTTCTCATAATTCCTTTATCAGCTGTCCAACCTGTTAGCTACTGCTCATGCATTAGTTTAGGTTCTTACCTCAAGCCATCTCTGCCTTCACACAGTGTTCAGTCAAATTTCCTCCCTGAATTTATGTCTGATGGAAGAATTTCCTTCCATTGACTCACTGACTTTCAGGACCACCCTTGAGTAGGTTTGTAAGAAGCAAATCCTACCAGGTGGTAGTTTATTGTGTGGATTCTTATTTTATCTAGGTTTACACTTTGTCTTTCTTTATTAGCTAGTAATAAGGTAATCCCCATGAAATTATAGTTGTGGTTGAAAGAACCAGCCTCAGCAACCCCGTAGAGAGGGAACTATGGAAATAAATACCTCACTGTCATTCATCTGCTGTCCCCTAAAACCCTGTCATTGCCTTACCAAGTAGGGGTTAAAGGACAAAAGAGCCTTGCAGATGTAGACATAAAGGTCAGCAACACAGGACACAGAGCAGATTGAAGATGGTGCAGTCAGGCCTGCATGCCCAAATGAACATCATAAAACTCAATTGCTATCAACAGTCTCACAGTCCAGCAGTAGATTTAGTTTTTGTAATTTAAAATAATTTAGGGTATTACAGATTATCCATTTGTCTGCTTGCACTTAGTTCAGTAAAATTTTATTGATAATTTTTATTTTTTATATATTTTTTTGAGATAAGGTCTTGCTCTGTCACCCAGGCTAGAGTGCAGTGACATGATTGTAGTTCACTGCAGCCTCGAACTCCTGCACTCAAGCAATTCTCCTGCCTCAACCTGCTAAGTAACAGGGACTACAGGGGTGAGACACCATGCTTGGCTTCTTTTTTTTTTTTTAGAGATGGGTGTCTCACTTTGTTGCCTAGCTATACTGGTCTTGAACTCCTGGCCTCAACTGATCCTCCTGCCTCAACCTCCCAAAGTGCTAGGATTTCAGGCATGAGCCACGGGAACTGGCCTTATATATAATTTTTAATTGTAGATTTTTTGAAGGTTATATTTTTGTTTTCTTATCTTTTCTGTGAGGAAATTTTAAATTTGGGGCTTTTTATGCAGCTACATAATACCTAAAATGTTACATATAAAAATTATTTTTAAAATATATGTCCACTTTCTCAACTAAGTGTACACCAATGAATGCAGTGCTCTTTCTTTCTTTCTTTCTTTCTTTCTTTCTTTCTTTCTTTCTTTCCTTCTTTCTTTCTTTCTTTTTCTTTCTTTCTTTCTTTTTACCAAAGTGGATATATTTTTTCAAACTTGGTGAATCATATCTGTGATTATGTATTGACACTCAAAGCTTATTATTTTTACCTTAGAAACAATTCATAATGAATATTGGGTTACATAAAGGGCATCCGTAAAAAGGCCATGTTCCACTTGAGATGCCCTCTTCCAAAGGGCTCTTCAAGCATCCTGTGACCAAAACTGGTGCTTTTGTTTCTGAATAATTCATGATTCTTTCAAGATTTGTTTTTTGGCAAGATGGGCAGAAGTGGAGAGGATAAGGGGATTTCTTATTAAGGCTAGGACTAAGGCTATTACTAGAGCCATTGCAAGATGAGGGCCTTTTAAATACTTTTAATGAGGAAGCTCATTCTTAATGCAGAAGGTAATAATAATTTCATATTTCAGCTTTATTTTATTACCTTAGTGAACACTTTAAAAGTTAGACCAATTGTTTCCAGGAAACGTTTATGATTATAACATGTGCCAAACAACCTCTTACTGCATATAAGAAAGTGTAGGCTTAATGGATGTTAAGAATATTTTGTAAGGATGATTGTGAAAGGAAAGGAAAACATGTTTATAAAGATAGGAGTATGCTTTTTCCTAAAGATATCCAAAGACTTGCTACTTGTTCTTGCTCAACTACAAAATATTTTCCTTATTTGTAAATTGTATTGGATTTTCTGCGAGGAATATTTCTGCTGGGACAGACTATATTTCTTTATGCATACTCTTCTGCCTGCTTGTCATCTTATGACCATTAAGCTTTCTTTCCACCGGATTCTCATCCCTTCTTTTTTATAACCTGACATTTACTGACTTCACTTTGTACCTGTCACTGTACTTTTACAAATTATATCCATCTTCATTGAAACCAGATTTTTTTTGTTAATGTGTGGCTAAAATCACCTTATTGGATAATATTTAACTGCTTTAGAAAATATAGATAATGAAAAAGAAAGATGTAAAAGTTCCTTTCATTTAATGAGCTACTGTTAATCTTCATTAGTGACATATTCATAAACTTCATTTAAAATTTTTTTAACAAACTAGGATTATTTTATAATATTGTTTTATGACTACTTTTTTTACTTTGTATAACATGAACATCTTCCACATTATTAAACATTATTCTATAGCATAATTTCAGTTACTCCATAGTTTTGTTGTATTAACATAACACAATTTATGTAGTACTATATATTAGATATACATATATAAGGGAGATATTTCATTTATATTTGTACACATGTACATGTATTTATTTTCATATGTATACATAAGCTATTTTAATCATCCTCAGGTAAATATTTGTGTAGATCTACATTTATTTCTTTAGAATGTATATTTTTAAAAAGGAATTCCAGAGTCATAACTTATAAACTAGGGCTCATTTTTTTTTATAGAATACTATATGAAGATGTGACATGGGCATCCACTGTAGTACATGTGGCATTGATACATAACCTTCCCTCTAAACCACACTGTTATTTCAATATCTTTTTAAAGACGAGATTGTAGACAAGAAAGGAAGAATAAATTGTCCATAATTTCATTGATAATAGCTGACAGTATTTAAGCAGTCCTAGTCTGTGATGAGATTTTCTTGAGAATTATTTGTAGTAATTACTACTGGGCATTGGAATAAATTAGTCATGTACTCCTTTTATTTAAATGGTAGTTTCTTTAACTCCCTGCTTAGGATCTTACTTGTGATCTAATTAAACTCCTTAAGGCAATAGTCTCCACATACTTTCATTGTATACTGCTATCAGTAAGGATTTCTGAACTCATATTAATATATGTAAATATATTTATTATATATGCAAAATTGATCTCAACCAAATATAACGTACTAGTGAGAACAATTTTTAATATAAAAAATAAGCATGAGTTACAGGTTTTACTTTTTTTCAGTACCACAATGGACAATTTTATGCGTCTCTGATATGAGAAAAACCCATTTTGAAAACCTCCAATTACTCTGTTCTTCAATCTTTTGACAGTAGTACTAGAATGTCTCAAAGTTTTCTTCTACTTCCTTCAACTTATTTGCTGATTAAATGGACAGTGCCAGTCACCAGAATGTGTCAAAACTGAGGTAGAATGTCATGGTGAGGCTCATTGACTAAAGGAGGAATAAACAGAGTACATTAATAAAAATGACACTAGCATATATAACAGGTAGACTCCAAATTCCAATAGTTTAGCAAAATAGAATTGTTGCTTTTTTTGTTTTCTCATGTAAATTACGCAATGGATATTTTTGATGAGCTGGTGGCTCTCCTCCAAGTGGTGATTAAGACACTTCAGGTTACTGCTATAAGTGGTAACTGCTGTTTCCAGCGCATGGCTGCCAAGGTTGCTGCAGCAGGGGAAAGTGTACATGGGAAAGCACACGTAGAAAGTTTTTATGAGCCAGGCCCAGAATTGGCACATATTACTTCCATGCTCAGTTAAGGATCTTATCTAACTGCAGGGGAGCCTGGAAAATATTGGATAATTTGTGTCCAAGAGGAAGAGAAATATAGGTTAATTCTAATGTTAGACTTTCTGCCTTAACATGTAAACAGGCAGCGGTAATGCAACATTATGAAAAGTATAATGGATAATGTAAAAGAGCTATAAAATCATAGAGGATAAAGTTGTTACCTTATCTGAAAACAGAAATTGGTCTTTAATGGTGAACAGGGATTATTTGGGTGATCAGAGTTCAAAAGAAATATCATATGGCAAGTCAAAGAGATGATAAAAAGACTTATGATAACATGGTTAATCTGTGATCCCCTCATTATATTTCAATCATTTTTTTCAAAACAAATTTTCACATAAATTTGTGAAGATGTATGTGTAATAAAAGATATTAATTGCATCATTGTTCATAAGACAGATGATTGAAAACAAAATGTTCAATGAAAAAGCACTGGTTAAATAAATTATGTTATATACAAATTTTAGCATATTTTTCAGTCATTAGACAGGAAGTATGGATTCACATGTTTATTTTAAAAGATTCCTACTATTGCTTTTTAAATGATAGGAATAAGCATGCTTAATCACTATTAAATGAAATAATAAAATTTAGCATGTATGAATGGTCCTATTATAAATACATATTTATTCTATTGTGTATAGCTTATTGCTGACCATTCAAGCAGCAGTTTCACTGATTTTTCACCGTTTTTCTTCCTTTCTTCCTTCTTTTCTTCCTTCCTTCCTTCCCTCTCTCTATCTCTCAGTTCTTTTTTTCCTTTTAGATGAGTACACATATTTTTATCATTAATATATTTTTAGTTTAAAATAAGTGAATGATAATACTGGAATGAAAGTTTTCTTGTTTCTGTGGGTGATCTCTACTTAGCTAGTTGATGGAAAATGCTGCCTTATTGAGTATATAATAGGCAACATCCTCCTGGCAAATAGTAGTTAATGTATGTTGAACTTGATCCAGTCATGTCTTGTCATTTACTATCTTCTGCATAAAAATCTAACAGCTGCATAAAAGATCTAGTTGCTTAAAAGTAGTGCACTAAAGTCAGAACACTACATAAGGCCATGATAAAAAATAGGGGGGAAAAAAGCATTTTAAGATGTGTTGGATTTATAATTGTTGTAGATATTTCCTTTTCAAAGGAATAGTAAACAGATGGCTGTTTGTTTATGCATTAAATAGAATAAATGTGATTGTTTAATGTATAGGTTAATTATAACATTGACATTTAAATTCCATTATTGTTTCTAAGAGAAATGGGCCAAGACAGGTATACACTACACCCTTATTTTATCAAGAATTGACCTTAAGCTAGGCATCGTGATGCATACCTATATTCCCAGCAACTTGAGAGACTGAGGCAGGAGAAACATTTAAGCCCAAGCATTTGAGGCTATAGTATATAATGATCACACCTGTGAAGAGCCACTGCACCTCAGCTTGGACAACATAGTGGGACTCCTATCTCTTAAAATTAAAAAAAAAGAAAATTACCCTTGATAAACTCAGGGCCTCTGGACTACCAAAAGTGTATAGTCAGGGGAATGATGAATGGAGGGTAAAATGGTTTTGGTAGAACGGTGGTGAAAAATATGATCTGACGTGATTTCCTTCAGATTCTGCTATAAACAGATTAATGATTGACAAGGAAAAATGCATTGTTTAAGGGAAATTGATTTGTTGGTAACAGTATGAATGTTCAAAGATGAAAGGTACTTAAAGTCAAGAATTCTAATGTATTATAATTGTGAAATTGGATGTGATAAAAGTGAAAGAAGAGTTACAGTGTAAACATTTTAAAGACAAATATGCAGATATTAACAACTGAGTAGATATAAGGATGGGAATACAATTTGAAAATTTTTTTGAAAAGTGTGGAACAGTTTAACACTTAGATTTTGGTTCATTGCTATTTTTTAAAAAGTGTCCATTTTGTATTACTATGTGCTTAAACAGAATAAAATCATTACTTTAAATCCACTTTATTTTTTTCTTCAAGTCTTTATCTAGATATAGGCTGTATCTCTTTTTTTTTTCAAATAGACTGTATTCATTGCTAAAGGGATAGTTCTGAAAATAAGAGAATGTTCATAATGCAATGTATAAAAGCAAATAATGCAATCAATATGTAGTGTTCTTTTTGGTAGATTATTTGGTTTACTTACAATTTTATCATTCTCTTTAGCAATGTGAATTTTAAGATTAAAATATTCTTTACATTTTTTTTTTTAGCTTTTTTTAAAAAATTGGAGTCCCACTCTGTTGCCCAGGCTGGATTTCCCTGTCCTGCTCACGACAATCCCAGTGTTGACTTGCTGGGCTCTGGCGATCCTTCCGCCTCAGCCTTCCAAGTAGGTAGAACTACAGGCTCGCACTACCATGCCTGGCTAATTTTTATTATTATTATTATTTATTGTAGAGAAGAGGTCTCACCAAGTTGCCACGCTGGTCTCGAACTCCTGGGCTCAGGTAGTCTTCTCGTCACAGCCTCCCAAAGTGCTGAGATTATAGGCTTGAGCCACTACACCTGGCCTGTTCTTTATATTTTTAAGTAGGTGCTACATTAAAGAAAATTAAAGATATTAAGTGATTTTGTTTTATTATATTTCTACAAGTTTTATAAACCACCTTGACATATATATATGATATATAGTTAGAAAAAATAGATTATAGCATAATATATTAATCTCCATTTGCAGTCTAAACCAGTTTTGGAATTCAGACATGTCCATCTATGTTCAAATCAACAATAAAGAAACCATCATGTACACTTAATTGCCATCTGCATTACAATTGCTTATTAGAGCAGATAAGTAACATGAATATTTTAATGGCAATTCTTTAAAAAAAATTTTTTCTTTGGCTATAGGGAAAAATGTTATTTTGTGAAAATGTGAGTTGTCCTTTGTTTTAAGCTATGTAGAGGAAAGAAATCAACAGGTGAGGAAAAAAAGAGAAGTTGCTATTTTAAGGTACTGCAGATCAGAGATAAACCACAGACTCAACTGCTTATGTCTTCCTATTTCTTATTTATGCTATTTGAAGGAGTAAAATAAATATTTTCTCCTAGCAAGATACATTCCTCCAGGTAAAATCCAGAAAAAGAAAAAAGCTGGTTTCCCACTATAATTACTTAGCATTATTTTGCTTCAGAAAAGTGAAAAACACCAATAAGTGTGCTTATACACAAGAAATTAAAAAAAAAGTCAAATATATACTCATTAGAGGTTATAACAGAAAAAATGTGTTTAAATTTAACTAGAAGACCTGATATGCTTAATATGTTATCTATTCTCCAATAAAAAACTGAAAATGGTTATGAGAATGTGCCTTTTTCCCTCTCTCTTTGAATTTTATTTAAAATTGTGGAGTACAATTCAGAGCTAGGTGTACAAATATTCACTGTGCAGGTACCCTTATCAATGAGGTGTGCCTCCCCTTCCCAGGTGATTTCCACTACTACCAATCTCACCTATCCACCACCCAAAGAGCTGAGTATCGCATGTTCTCACTCATAAGTTAATGTGCTTATGATATGGGCTTACAACTAGTTCTAAATATAAGGGTACCATCTATGACCATTTTAACGTATTTAATATAACACTATAACATGATACACTTACTCCTACTACTACTGAAAAAACTATAATCTGCATAATGGTAAAAGGAAATGACACTTTTGAATATATTGCAAATACGAAATGTGTCTGTATGCTTTAACTAGTTATTGATGCCCTAACATATTGTGCCTGTCTTTTCCACAGAGTAAAATTTCAATTGTATCTGCCTCCTAGTCTTGGACTTATTATGTTGACCATGGTGCCTTTCTCCACAACATAATGTCTTTCTATCAGAGTATGCAGGGAAGAGTTTCAGAACATGCTGTCCCCAAATATGTCACTTGGGCATATTGATTATTTTGAACTTTGGGCACTTAGGAAAGAACAAATGCAGGAAGCTCTTTCTAACCTCCTTCATTCTCCCTAAAAGATGGTCATAAATTTCCCCATGAGAAATATGCCCCCCCCACTATATTTGGAAGAGAAAACAATTTTAGTTTTATACAATTATAGTACCTGAAATTGTGAGTCAATGCTGAAATGGATCTGTGCAAAGAAACTTCCGAAAATAACCCTTATCTCTCAATAGTTTTCCCCATATATTTTCTAGTCAGTGTCCCACAATTTACTGTCCAACCCCTTTGTCTTATCACATACTCACAAGTTATCATTCTTTGTGTAGAAAGGTATATGTGACTTGGGCCTAACAGCTTCTTAGAGTCCTCATGTTCCTTCTGAACACTGCTGTGTACACATAAAAATAAATGTGTATGCTTTTGTCCTGTTAATCTTTCGTAGGTTAGTTTAATTCTTAGGCTACCCACAGAACCTAACAGGGTAGAAGAAAGTTTTCCTCCCCTATAAAGGCATTGTAAATACCTGAAAACAGGGAATACTTTTCTTAATTTCTAAAAATTTCAGTTTTTTTTTAATGTGATCTCACATTATCAGTCACCCAAATTGGATTGTAGGGATATGATTATATCTCACTGCAGCTTCAACTCTAGAGTTGAAGTGATCCTCCCATCTCAGCTTCCTGAATAGCTGGAACTGCTGGCAGGCACCACCATGCCCAGCTAATTTAGTTTTATTTTTTGGAAATAGGCATCTCTCTTTGTTGCTCAGGCTAGGCTTGACACCCTGGCCTTAAGCAATCTTCTCTCCTCAGCCTTCCGAGTAGTTGGATTTTTCTTGGAATTCTTAAAAAAAAAGAAAAGTTACCTCAAATTCTCTAGGCATTCTTTAATATGTCAAAAGAATCCAAAACAAAAAATTATGAGGAAAAAAATTACTATTTTTTATAGAATTTAAGTTACAATCTAGACTATGTTTTAAAAATCTAAATTGAGTATTTATGGCTAATAAGAGGAATCATGTAGCCCTATTATGTTCCTATTTCAGAATCAGAACTCCTAAAAAAAAATTACAAAAATTCATTTAACCCTTTCTGTGGAATTAAACTTTTTTTTAATCTTAGAAATTGAAGGTACCTTAATGCCATCGTTTCATCAAGAGCACAAATTCACCCAAAGCTAAATTTAACAACACTATCTGATTTTAGGGATGTTAAATTTAATAGCTATCAGGGTAAATTATTACTATTAGAATTGTATTTCTTTCTTAAATTTAATTTATTTAAATTTTAACTTTTTATTTTAAAGATATGGGGTACAATTCAGGGTTAGATATACAAATATTCATTATGCAGGTACCCTTGTTGATGTGGTGTACCCTCCCTTCCCTAGGCAGATTCCCACTACTGCCAATCCCGCTTCCCCACCCCCCTCCCGGCAGTTTCCTATTACTGCCAATCCTATTCTGATAGTATTATGATAATTGTTCAAGGTCCGCTTATGAGTAAGAACATGTAATACTCAGTTCTTTGTTTCCATGAAAGATCATTCAGTATTACAGACTCTAAGTTCATCCAAGTTGCTGTGAAGTTCATTAAATAGAATTTTAGTTCTTAAATTGAGAAAATTGTTTTCTCATAAAGTGTCTGACATCATTTCTATTTTTGCTTCTTTAAGTGAATGCTAACTTTGTAAACTTTCTTTAGATGTCAACTTTTTAAATAGTTTGAAATTGAATACATATCCTTTTCTTTACTCAATTTTTCTAGTTTTTACTATTTTTCTGCATATGAGGGGATTTCAAGACTAATCATCTTTCTGGTATCCATGATCTAAAGGTTCTTACAGATGCTCTTTTATAGTTTGACTCATGCCATACAAAGTCATCAACTGGATGTTCAGTTGGGTATTAATATCTGTCTTGATGTTTCATAACTGTGAAGATCAAATCAGAGGAAAGTTTTCTGAATATGTTCTATCCTAGTTTTTTACCATATTCTTATATTATTTTACAATTTGTATTTTTATAAAATATTATAACTTATACATTATTTTTACATGTATTGTATCCTTTATTTTAAAAATATTTCAAGGTAGGCTGGACCTAAATATTTGCCCTTTAATTTATGTAGAAAGTAAATTCAGTAAGTTTAATGTGTTAGGAGCTAAAATATAGCACAACATTAAAAGCGTCAAGACCAGAAGTGTGTTCCTTCCACTTGAAATTTTTAATATCATTGTGAAGGGTAAGTTGAAGATACATTCAGATCAACTGGAAGCTGGTCTTATCATATATTAACACGCATACATATATGCACATACTCACATATTAAAATATGTATTTTAGAGCTATAAGTAACTTTAGCGTAGTGATAATTTGGGTGAAATGGCAAAAAGATTAGTCTATATATTGAATCCCAAGTTTTCTTAATGAGCAGTCAAACTCAGAATATGCTTGTGAATTTCCACTTGCAGAGCACACAGTATCCAAATCCAACTAGACATGTGATATCATACGCCACCACTGTGAAACTTCTTTTGACACAATTCAGAATGCTTTGACAAGGGAATAAAATAGCTATGGAGAGAAGTGATTATCAATCTTGTTTGCTTTTCTAAAGCTATAATGGCAGTAGATATGTGAAAAAATCAAAACATTTCATTGAATGTGAAAATAAATTAATCTTGATATTTTTTAAAGTCCTCTTTTATTTTGCACAATTTGGTGTGCCTGGTGCTCAGCATCGTTTCTCTCTAATAAGTACATTAAAAAATATGGCTAAAAAGTTTTAATATTTGGTGTTTTGTGTTGTTTAATTGGTAAATCTTAATGAGTTTAATTGGTAAATCTTAATGAGTAGTTAGGTTATATAATATGCCTGTACTTGGAAGACAACATGCAGAATTGAGCTAAAAAATTAAAATAGATTATTTCTTTAGTGTAGTATAAGGTGTAAGCAATAAAGTCTTGGTGATTATGTTATTAAGCCAGTGTGTAAATAATATTCTTTAGAATCTAATGCAGCATATGAGCTTATTTATTCAGTTCATTATCTATGTGTTTGTATGTATCTGTGTATTTGTGTATGTCTTACAGCTGTTATTTCAAGAAACCAAGAAGGGCCAGGAGAAATGGGAAAGGCCGTGCTGATTCCGAAAGATGACCAGGAGAAAATGAAAGAGCTGTTTAAAATCAATCAGTTTAACCTTATGGCCAGTGATTTGATTGCTCTTAACAGAAGTCTGCCGGATGTCAGATTAGAAGGGTGAGTTTATATGTGTTAGATAATCTTATATTTATTAATCTCCATATTTCAGAATTTCAGAACTTAGCTAACCCAGGTTATATCAATTCTAGCATTTCATGGTTCAGAGTACCTATGGCATAGCAGGAATTTACTGTGCATGTACATGCTGAGAAATATGAACTATTTTCTACTCTGGCAAAGCAAAATATGTTACTTGCAAAGACACTGCAGAATACAGTGTCTACACTACAGACCTAACAGGTTTTTCTTCATGAGATATTTATGTTTTGTTTGGCTTTGCTTTGTCTTGCTAAATACAAAGCAAGCATTCTCTTTAGTGGATTACAGTCATACGTTGATTAACGATGGATAGTTCTGAGAAATGTGTCATTAGGCAATTTTGTTGTGTGAATATCATAAGTCTACTTATACAAACATATGTTATATCTCACTGTACACCAATGCTATATGGTATAACCCATTTCTTCTAGGCTACACATCTGTACATCGTATTACTGTATGGAATACTATAGGCAATTGCAACACAGTTGTAAGTATTGTATGTCTAAACATATTTAAACATCGGGAAAGTAGAAAAAAAAAGATTTAAAATGGTATGCTTGTACAGAGCATTTACCATGAATGAAGTTTGCAGGATTGAAAGTTGCTCTGGGTGAGTCAGCAAATGAATGGTGCATGAATGTGAAGACCTAGTACATTACTGTACAGCACTGGAGACTTTATAAATACTGTACACTTAAGCTGCACTAAGTTTATTAAAAAATTCTTTCTTCAACAATAAATTAGCTTATTGTAACTTTTTAACTTTATAAACCTTTACTTTTTAAACTTTTAGTCTTTTGTAATGATACCTTAAAACACAAGCACATTGTATAGCTGTACTAAAATATTTTTTAATTTTTAAACTTAAAAAAAAGAATTAACACAAATATACATGTTAGCCTAGGTCTATACAAGGTCAGGATCATCAAAATGACACTAAGCAACAGGAATTTTTCAGATTCGTTGTAATCTTATGGGATCACCATCATGTATGTAATCCATCATTATATGATGCATGGCTATATTTGCTTGCCTGCATAGAAAGCTTCATATACTTTTCTTTGAAAAAATGTATGCTTTGTTATTCTGTCATAAAAATAGCCAATTGCCTTTATGAGTCTTTGACCCTTTAAAATTAGTTATTATGGTTCCCAGCAGTTTATGCTGCTATTTATAATTAGAATGTTCATTTGTCAGCAATGGAAGAAATATTAGCTTGGAAATAATATTGTAGGAAAAATGATGTTGAAAATTCAAAATTTATGTGTTTAACTGTAAGATATACTCTAGATATTTGAACATATCTTAAATGGATGTAAAATCAGAATTTTTAGTGGCAGCATTGTCATTCTAATATACAGGCCTTGCAAAGCAAACTATTGGTATTCACAAATGATATGTCCTGAGATTTTTAGAAAATCTCCAACTTTACAAATATACTCTAGGACCCACTTTCATGTAAATAGAAGTTGTCCTTTTAGCACCTAATAATTTTCAGTACATTCAATAAAATCATAATTAATAAAAATAAAGTTTGCTACCTGTAATAGGCTACATTACATTGCTGTGTCATGATACTGACATCATATTTACTAAATCTGAATTTTTTCCTTTCTAAATTACTTCATATAACACCAAGTCTTGTTGAGATGCCAGGGCTGTTAATTTTTAGAAGATTCATTTGGTAGTTAATTAATTGCTTTGTATGCTTTTGAAATGTCTCTTTTGACAAAATGATGAATAACTACATATTATGGACGTTTTTGGTCCCTACCAAATGGCTTAACATTGAATATTAAACTTGTGCATTGCAAAAGCCTAAATAATTTTACATATAGTCTTATACATATGTTTATATGTTTGTATATATAGATACATTTGCAATGTTAAGGTATACAATGGGCATATTCTTCAAAATAATTTTGAGCTTTTTAGATGCTAAATTTATAATGTTGCATGTACTTCTTTATTTTATATGCTACATTGTGATCAAATGGGTGGGTATGAGACTTACATGTTCAGGAAAACTAGCTAAAAAGTATTTCAAGTCTTTTTTTTTTTTAATTTTGACTTTCAGCTGTCAGAATATAAATAAATTTTATATCAGATCTTGGATTATCAAGGTAAGAATGACTTTACTACAGAAATATGTATTGATTAAAAAGGTAAAAAGAAGCAAAAACTACATTGAGCACATATTTAAAATATTAGTAACCAATGGTGTTTCTTCTTCTTCTTCTTCTTTTTTTTTTTTTTTTGAGTTGGAAGTCTCACTCTGTTGCTGAAATTGGAGTGCAGTGGTCGCTCCCGGTGGCCTCGACCTGCTGGGCTCCAGCGATCCTTCTGCCTCAGCCTTCCAAGTAGCTGGAACTATAGGCGCGCGCTACCACACCCAGCTAATTTTTTTGATTTATTGTGGAGATGCAGTCTCGCCAAGTTGCCCAGGCTGGTCTTGAACCTGCAGGCTCAGGCAATCCACTCACCTCAGCCTCCCAAAGAGCAGGGTTACAGGCTGAGCCACGGAGCCTGGCCTGTGTTTCTTCTTTTAAGACTCACTTAGCATATTAAGTACTTGAGTAAACCTTAGACTGCAGAACAATTCAACATTTTAAAATGGAGTATTCAATTGCTTAGCATAAAAAGCACATAACATGCCATATTTGCAGTGTGTATAACTGCTTGAATTCTGAGAACTTACAAAGTCTCTGGAATAATACTAGTGAAATGAATAACTTTCTATTTTATTCTTATGTAAAACCACAGCATATGTTATCAATAATAAAACAAATACCATCCAACATTCCTAGAAAATCATAATGTGTGATGTGCATTGGAGGAATTTGCAAGTCATCCTGAATGACTCAATTGGGTGACTGCCTGGGAGCACATGTTGAAAAACTCACCAAGAATCACATATTCAAACTGTTATTTAAAAGATTTAGAAATATGTTAATACTCATTTAATCTAGAAAATATTTTTTAACGTTTTACTATTAGTCAGTTATAGTTGAATTTTTGCATAGTTACATTTGTTAAAATATATGAATACACTAAGCTAGCCCCAATGATGACTGGTATACATTATATAAAGACGTAAAAAAAATGAGATTCCCAAATGCCTAGTTTTGTTTTTTTTTGTTTTTTTTTGAGTTGGAGTCTCATTCGGTCACCCAGACTAGAGTGCAGTGGCCGCTTCCGGCCACCGCAGCCTCACCTGCTAGGCTCCAGCGATCTTTCCACCTCAGCCTTCCGAGTAGCCGGAATTACAGGCATGCGCTACCACGCCCGGCTGATTTTTTGATTTATTGTAGAGATGAGGGCTCGCTGCGCAGGCGGGTCTCGAATCCGCGGGCTCAGGCAATCCACTCACCTCAGCCTCCCAAAGGCGCGGGATTACAGGCTGAGCCACCAAGCCCGGCTTCAAATGCCTAGTTTAAAAAAAAAACAACAAAAAAAACTCAGTTTATTTAAGTAGAAGATTTCAGTTGATACTTGAAAAATGGCTGAATTGCCCAAACAATGAATTTACACAATTATCTAAGCACATTTTACTGCAGTATACTTGAAATTATTTTGACTAAACAGCGAAAACTATCAAAAATGTAATATTGTGTTTGTTCCTAATATCAGTCTGCAAATATTGAAAGATATGTTCAGAAGAATAAATCTAACTATAACCTATATATATTCTATCCTATATATGCCTATGTTTTCACAGATAGCAAACTAGGTAAAAATAGTTTTTCTTAGAGACAATTGTGATGAAGCATTCGACAAAATGGAATTAAGTTCTATAACATACATATTTGGGGATGTTTAAATATATTTAACATATTTAAGTTATTAACATATGTAACACATTTATATATAATTCTCAGTCATTTGGGGAATATAAAATGGTAGTTACCACAAAAAGTCATGTTATTTGCATATTTGAGTGCAATTAAGGCTGTAGACCTTTACTAAGTTACTTACTTTCTTGAAGGCTTTTAATTTCTGGGATTCTTGTTTATTCTATTTCTAGGTATAAATAAAATTCCAGGCAGCGGTATCCAACTCTCTTTCTTCTTTGATCAATCTTCACAAAAACAAAAACAAAAAACAAAAACAGAAAAAATAAGGTGACTGTCATGAAATTCTATCTGATTCAGAATGTTGAGAAAAATGAATGTTAACCTCATGGCTCAATGACTCAGCAATAAGAATTTGTTAGCATGTTTCTCATCAATCAGGGGTCTAAGATTTTGTAAATTTATATAGTTTGGATTTTAGAAGAACAGAGTTTGAATATTTCTGCTTTCAGTAGTAAAAATATAGATGTATTTTGTTTATTTTTAACCTAAGATTCTGTTAATATTTGGAGAGAGAGAGCTTAGAACAGAGAGTGAGAGTGAGGAAGAAGGGTCAGGAAGGAGGTAGGAAAGATAGGAGAAGAGAGAGATGGGGAGAATATTGCCAAACTAAAATAAATAAATAAATAAAACTATTAAGAGATATTAAATATCTTATTGAACACCTAATATGCTTATATGTGCCAACTACTATTCTATGTGCAGGGGATATAGCAGTGAAAACACCAGGTCCCTGCGTCATAGAACTTAGAACAAATAGAGTAACTAAGAACAGTAGAGTATTTAAGGAAAGCCTGTTTGATAAACTTACAACTGAGTATACTGAATATACATTAGGCACTTAAATATTATAATTTTTTTGTTTACTCATATGCAGAATTCTGAAAAACTAGATTCCTGGAATAAACAATGCTAGAAATATGAGTTACCCATGTATATACAAAACGTTTTACCCATGTGAATATACGAAACTTTATAAAGATACAGAAGCAAACACACAAACATTAAGCAAATGCATGGATGTATATCTAGATTTGTGTTAAGTTTTGAAAACAGTATTTGAATTGTATTTCCCTGAAAGTCAGCAAAATATCACATTTTGGTTTGGTAAGGCATCTTGGTAGTCGATGTTAGCACACGCGTCTAGGCTTTCCTGGAAACAGAGTGAACATTATTACTATGATCATAATCAATGAGGAAGAGACAGGACGCTATTTCATTATTTGTAAAACAAATAGGAGGAACAAAAAGCCAACTAGAGAGATAGATTTTTCAAGTAACAAGGGAAAGCATCTGTAGACATGAAACCAAAGCATATAGGTGTAAGCCCCAGCTCTATGACTTACTTTTGCATCTTGAGCAACTCATTCTTTTTCCAAGACCTTTTGCCGATAAATTTAATCAATCACTCACCCAAGCAGCAAATCCATGTTATTTACCTAATATAGGTTTAGCTATAAGAACACAAAATGGATACTGTAGAACTTGTTTGTGAGATGTAGAAGAAATATATTTACATAAAAAACTAATTATAATATTATGTACACACCTATAATTGCAAAAATGACAAAGGGGGAGTAGGGTGGCCCTGAGTTATTAGTGAAATATATGTATGTAAAATATTTTCAGCACTCTATAAATATTATATTATTATTCTGTGGAATTCTCTTATGCCCTCTAGCTCCTTTTTTGGATTAAGGAAAACTTTTTAAGCAAGGGGCTACTCCCTTTACTCTGCAACTCTTTTTGAATGAGAAATTAAAAGTAATTATTGGGTGACTATTTATAAAAAAGCTACAGGCAAATAAAACAAAATGCTAAAGTTCTTTGACATTTACTTGTATTCAGACTTTTAATAGCACTTCAAGCGCTGGTATTGAATTATTTGAAGGTTATAATGCAGCTGGCATTTAAATATTTTTCATCAGGAAAAAATAAGGAAATAAGAAATTTATTTCAGCTATTTATATCCTAGACCAAATAACTGTTTCTTACGTATGCATACTTGCAAGCCAATAAAGAGGAAAAGACTCTAGCAGTCTTACATTATTAGTGGAAGAAGAGCTGTAGCATACAAATATTGAATAAATTTCTCTCAAAGGACAAGGAATTTATTTACTATGTAAAATAGAAATAAAACATAGTATATCTTTTTCTGTGCTCAATCTCATGAGTACCTGTTCATTTATGTGGATTACCTATCCCATAAATTAAAATATGATAAATGTAGCACTGATTATGCAAAAGAGAAGTAGAAAATGAGAATATTAATTGGATTTCTAATCTCTTTTTCATATCTTTCCTTTTTAATTTGAGAATTGCAACTTGCATATGCTGATAAAAATTTTGCCTGTGAAGATAATAATTTCTATAATACCTTCATTTATGTAATGTACTCATGTGTACAATTAATTTCACTACCCAAATTATAAGTGGTATGTAAGAATGTCTGTCTTTATGTTTATGTGTGTGTGTGGTGTGTAGTGTGTGTGTGTGTGTGTGTGTGTGTGTGTGTGTGTGTGTCTGCTTACATCTTGAGGAAGATGGAGATGATAAGCATTCTTTGGAGGGCAATAATACTGTTACAATATAAATTTCCTTTCAGATAAGAAAGTACAACAATAATACTGTTACACTATAAGTTCTCTTTGAGGTAAGAAAATTCAGTAACACATATCTAGGCATTTTCTCAGGGACACATTTAACTAATACTGTAGGAAGAAAACTTGCTGTCTAACCTCATTTACACTTGAACTACGCCTCTACAGTCTGCTTATGTAAGTTAATTTTCTGATACTATTGCTTTGAACTTTTTAAAAAATTGTGATAAAATTATGCATAGCATAAAATTTACCACCTTAACTATTTAAAAATGCACAGTTATGACAGGGACCCCCCAAAACTGGACTTACCTCTTTTAGGGTGGGCCCTTGTAAAACACTTGGAATTTGTTCCTCCAGATCAAACGGTCAACCAAAGTTTTATCTGGAAGTTTTGAAAAGATTGTGTCACAATTTGCAGAAGAAACATTCCAAGTTTTGACAAACAGGTTACTGATTTTTTCCACCATGATAATGCAGTTGCCCACACTGCTCTACACTTAGTGTTCAGCAATTTTTTATAAAGATGGCAAAACCTGTGTCCCACCCTCCATATTCAACAGATCTCACTCCAAGAAACTTTTTTTTTGTTTCCTGGATGAAAAAGTTCTCAAAGGAAAACGTTTTACCCATGTAGAAGAGGTGAAACAAAAAATGACAGAAGCACTAAAAGGCATCAAAGCTGATGAGTTCAAAACTGTTTCGAGCAGTGGCAAAAGTGTCTCAATAGGTTCACTGCATCAAACGGAAAGTACTTTAAAGGTGCCTGAAGTTTAAACATAGAAGTATAAATACATACTTTTTTAATAAATAAATTCCAGTTTTCTTGGGTCCCCACTATATGCTATCCCAAAATACGTGGTTTTTTAAAAAATGTTTTTGCAGTTTTGTTTTGTTTTGTTTTGTTTTATTTTTTTGAGTTAGAGTCTCACTCTGTCGCCCAGACTGGAGTGCAGTGGC
>NW_007070839.1:0-118445 GCF_000164805.1 Carlito syrichta | reverse complement strand
TTGATTTATTGTAGAGATGAGGTCTCGCCTGCCCAGGTGGGTCTCGAACCCGCCGGCTCAAGCAATCCACTCACCTCAGCCTCCCAACGGCGCGGGATTACAGGCTGAGCGACCAAGCCCGGCTTGTTTTTGCAGTTTTTAAAATTTTTATTTTAAAAATGTGGGGTACAATTCAGGGTTAGGTATATAAGTGATCATGCCGATCATTTTGAGCTAAAAGTAATTAAAGAAAAACAGGCACAGGATAGCTCTCTGTCCTTCCCCATGTACCTAAATGTAAGGCATACATTTCACTTATAAAAGTGCCCCTCTCTCTCTTACTAGTAAGAAAAGAACAACTTTTACAGCAGAAGTGGAGATGGTACCAAACATTTGCATAAACTAAGTATTGCTAAATAACCTTTATCATCCATGAGTTTACCTCATATATTACACAATTCACCCTTAGAAGCCTCAAACCATTTTCCTTTGTCTTGTCTCTTCTCCATAATTTAATGCTCTTTGTTAAAGAGAATTAAACTATTTCTTTGAGTCTCCATTTCTTTTCTATGATCGTCTCCATGCATGTAAAACTTAAATTATTATCATCAAATAACATTTTTATGCCTTTTTTTCTGCCTGTTACTCTTTCTTTCATCAGTTTAATTAACGGAGTCCCAGGTATGGCACCTAAAAAGGCAGGGACATTTTTTTTCTCTATAAGTACATTCACACTGTTGTGCAACCAATCTTTAGATTTCTTTCCATTTTGCAAAACTGAAACTCTATAATTATTAAACAATTTCACATTTCCTCAGCCCTTGGAAACCACCATTTTATTTTCTGTCTTTGTAAATTTGACTATAACAAATAACAAACATAGCTAGAATCATACTATCTCTTTATCTTTCTTTCTTTTTTTTTTTAGACAGGGTCTCACTCTGTTGTCCAGGCCAAAGTGTAGTGATGTGTTTTCAGCTCACCACAGCCTGAAACTACTGGGTCCAAGCAATATCTCTGCCTCAGCCTCCCAAGTAGCTGAGACTACAGGCAAGCACCACAGGCCCAACTAATTTTTATATGTTTTGTAGAGATGAGGTTGTCGCCCAGGCTGATCTTGAACTCCTGGGCTCAAGTGATTCTCTCAACGTGGCCTTCCAAAATGCTGGAATTAAAGGCATCAACCACCACATCCAGACTTCTCTGTCTTTTTCTGACTGCCTTATGTCCTTTAGCATAATGCCCTCAAGGTTCATCCTTGTTGAACTGTGTGTCAGAATATCCTAACTTTTTAAGTCAGAATAATATTCCACTGTATGTATATAACATATTTTATTTGTTTATTCATCTGTATGTAAACACTTGGGTTTGTTCCACCTTTGGCTACTGTAAATAATGTTACTATGAACATGGGTATACAAATGTCTCTTTGGGATCCTGTTTTTAACTCTCTTTGGTGGATGCCCAGAAGTGGGATTGCTGGGTCATATGATAATTCTATTTTTAATTTTTTGAGGTTCCATCATTCTGTTTTTCATAGCAACTGATGTATTTTTCATTTCAGTGCACAAAGATTTCACTTTCTTCACATCTTCACAGTGCTTTTTATTTTAAATTGTGTAGTAGTAGTCATCTTCATAGGTATGAAGTGGTACTACATTGTGATTTTGGTTTGCGTTTTCCTGGAGGTTAGTGATGTTAATCATCATTTAATATACTTTTGACCATTTGTATATTTTCTTTGGATAAACGTTTATTCAAATCCTTTGTCTGTTTTTAAGAAATGTTTGGTTTTTGTCTTGTTGAGTTGTAGATGTTCTTTACATATTCTAAATATTAACCCTTTATAAGATATAAAATCTACAAATATACTCTCCCATTCTGTAGATTGTCTTTTCACTCTGTTGACTGTATCCTTTCATACACAGAAATTTTAAGCTTTGATCTACTCCAACTTATCTATTTTTAATTTTATTGCCTGTATATTGAATATGATTGGGATCGTATTCAAGGAATGATAGGCAATCCAATACCTTAAAAACTTTTTGCCTATAGTTTCTCTTAAATTTTTATAGCTTAACTCCTAAATTTATGCTTTTGATCTATCTTAAGTTAAATTTTGTATATGGTTAATGATAAGGTAAGGGTCCAATTTCATTCTTTTGTTGTAGATATTCAGTTTTTCCAGCACTCTGTGTTGAAAAGACTGCCCTTACCCCATTGTATAGAATTGGCAACCTAATCAAAGATCATCTGACTTTAGATGCAAGAATTTATTTCAGAGTTCTCTAGTCTGTTCCATGTGTATATATGTCTACTTTTATGCCAGTACCATACTGTTTTGTTTACTGTAACTTTGTAGTAATTTTTGAAATCAGGACTATGGAACATTTGTTCTTTGAACATTTTTTAAATGATAGTCCTTCTTTCCAAAATTGAAAATTTAGGTTTCAGTTTTCATTCTCAGTGTGAATTTAGATGTGTCATTGTATGGAGGTGAGATGAAGTATAGAAAAGAAGGCAGATAAGTTAATTTTCATTTTCTAAATCTACCGAAGTAATTATATTTTAAATTACACTCTATATTTCGACTTCAGTGACTTTGTTCTAAAGGGCTTTTTTATATTTAACCACTATTATGGCTGTTAATACTTTTTTATATTTCTAATAATTTGTTTTGTTCCTTCTAGTTTGATTCTATGTAGTTTGCAGCTAAAATACTCATTTATTTAATCCTTGTTAAAAATCAGAGCTCATATCAATAAAATGTGAAAGAATTTTATCCAAAAAAGAAGGAAATTTAATAAAGAAAAGGTAGTTTAAAATTCAGAAGATTTGGATAACTTAGGAATGATAAAAGATGACACAGTCTAGATAGAAAGTATATGAGACAATCTACTTTAGAAATTTGGAACCCTACCTGGGGAAGATGAAGAAGAATTTTAAAAATAATGCTTTTTCCTCTGTTTAGGTATGTCATGGGAGGCAACAGAGAGATTTTAGAACAGATATATGGCATGATAAAAATAATATATAGGAAGAGATATTCCTGCAGTATTATATGAAAGATATTATAGATAGGCAAAACCTGAATTTAATAAGATTACCAATCTGCTATTACATTTTCATAGATATGATTGAGTAAGAAACTTTTCTAGGATAGTGGACTAGATAAATAAAGCAATATGTATTCATAAATTAAAAATGAAGAGAAAGAATAAACACCAAATTGAAGACAGTGTCAGGAGGGATGGAAATGGGATTGAATTTTCAAGTGTGTGTGTGTGTGTGTGTGTGTGTGTGTGTGTGTGTGTGCATTTTAAATCTAAAGCCGATAGGAAGGTGTATGAAGAGATATTCCAAGTAAATTTTGAAGTGATGTTGCAGAATTGATGGCTGACTGAATACAAGGGAAGAGAAAACAGAGAAGACAAAATAAGACTGTAATGTTTCAGATTGTAAGACTGGGAGATTTGTGCTATTGCTAATTAATTGTTTATGTTTGTGTGTGTGTATAAACATACATGCACAGAAAGACACTCTTAAATACTACTTTTAATATGACTAGTGAATTTAATTCCATACATAAGCACACAAGGTAAATCAAAATATTATAGAAACTATTATTGTTATCTTTACAGGAAAAGTTTTGCCCACATATGAAAATTGTAGTACTTCTCAAATTAAAAGGAAAAGATGTTTAACAGAGATCAGAAATCCAATTAATATTTTCATTTTCCATTTCTCTTTTTTGAAAGCAATGCTACATTTATCTGTGTAATGTTAGCATAATTTTTCAAAATCAGCACTTTGAAAGTTACTTTGTGATTAAAATGTGTAGTTTTTTACTCAGTACATGAAATACATTTCATTTAAAAAGTAAAGATGATTTCTTAATAAACATTTGCAGATTGATTCTACTTAAGGAAGTACGTATTTCTGCTATTGCTAGAAAAATCCTATGTGGAAGAAACATTTTACTTGTATAAGAACTTCTTCTTTGCTATTTTTTGCCATGGACATATGTTTTCTGTGCACATATCAGTATCTTAAGGGAAGGCAAAATTGTTCTAAAGTCAAGTTACAATATTATTTGCTGAGGAAGAATTTGATATCAAAGTTAAATAGTTTAACCCCTGATAGTAAGACATAGTTTATTGATATGGGAAATGCTACCACCATATGTCTAAAAATTCTAATTGTATATTATAATTAACATTCCTAAGAATATGAATACTAATTGTTTGATAATTAATGTTAATTAATAAGTTAATAATTAACCACATGTTCTCACTCATAAGTGGTACCTGAACATTAACCATGTTAGCACAAGAGAGGGATCGACAGTCACTGGGCACTGCCAGGGGAGGAGTGTGGGAGACATAGCAACACAAAAGGTATCTGGTCTCAAACCAGGGGAAGTGAGGGCCAGTTGGAGGCCCAAACTTCACCTGCATGCAGCCTACTTGTGTGTAGTTAATTCTTGCCTGTTGTTCATATCTCTGTAATAAAATCAAATTGAAAAAATATTCTTATAAGCTTGCAAATTCTCCTTGTAGAAGCCAGTATACTTTCCGAAAGATAATTGCAGTGTAAATAAGAAAGTTTTTACTTGGACTTTGAATTTTAAAATTTGCTGTTACTGTATAATTTTGTTGCATTAAAATGTATTGAAAACAATGTCAAAAATAAATAAATTTTATTTTGTACATTTCAAGCCCATATTGAAATAAATGAAACATATGTAGTGATTATAATTTTAGGATACAAATATTTGTTTACAAATACATTTTCTACTTTATATGTTTCATTTATAGTGTCTTTTATATGTTTCATTTATAGTGTCTTGTTTTATATTTCCTCCAAGAAAAGATATTCTTTCTATTTCTTTTTTGTCTTTTTCTTTGTGAATGAGAATACAGCATAGAAATAGATAGAGACATTTTCACTAAAATGTTGTAGGAAACTTTCTGGTTATACTTAATAATATACCTAATTTTCTTAGATGGTGTTCTATCGTCAAATTCAAATGGAAAGATCCTATATAATGGAATTATTTTGTCATCATAGGATACAAGATGATGTTGAATTTTATAATGAAAATTATTAAGTAAAGTTAAAATTTCATAAATACTCATTCAGTCTCATTTAGAAGCAGTATTTTGTAAGACATTTAAAAGAAAATATAGCCCATAGTTTCTATCCCTGATGAGCAAGCTTATCAAAGTGATTAGGGAGAAATTTTCCCCCCATGAAACAATTTAAAATCATGAATTAATGAATTCTGTGATAATGGTAAATGTAGCTAATAACAAGTACTTATTGAACTTTTACTATTAACAAGTATATATTAAGTAGATTGGCTGCATTATCTTATATAATTTTCAATAAAAACCCTATAAGTTATATCCTATGTCTTGTTGTATTTGTTTTAAGATTAGGGCACATACTTAGGGAGTTTAAGGAACTTCTCCAAGTCACACAGCTGATATTTGAACTAAATTTGTCTAATTCTCAGTAACTGCTTTCAAACACTGCAAAGAACCAAAGAACATAAAAGAAGAAAAGACAAGGTAGTTACATTACTAAGAACTTCACAGAACAGTTTAAGCATAGGTTGCCTTTGAATAATGGGTGGAGCTTATTTAGATATAAGAAATAACATAAAGATTCCAAGTAGAAGCAAAAGCATGAGGAGATGCACAAAATAGAATGATTATACAGTGTGTTGAAAAGACTAATCTAATGTAATAGTGAGTTTATTTGGGGGACTGTTCATATAGCCATGCTGACTTGTCTTAATTTAAATACTTAATCACGTCTCTCTAAGATTCTAATGCTACTTATCACTCATAGGACATTTCCCTTGCCTATTCTCTTTTCCATTTCATGAATTATTAGTTTATCATTTCAGCATCCACCTCACACCTACAACACTGCCTCTCCTATCCTTATTCTCTTTTTATGACCTTACTTTCTATTTCATTGAGAAAAATAGAAGCAAATAATAGAAAGCCCCCACTTGTCTCAGCATTACTTCTACTTGCTTACTTGAATTTGTAACCCTATACTCAACCTTCTTTCTTATTACTGCAAACTCATTGTCCATGTTTATAATTACAACCAGGCTATCCCCTATGTACTGTCCCTTCTTAATGCTTAACTACTCAAGCACAAGAGCATTGTTCCAACAATTCTGCTCAATTTTTTTTTTTTTTTAAAGATGGGATCTCGCTATGTTTCCCAGGCTGGATTTAAACTCCTGGGTTCAAGCAATCCTGCCACCACAGATGGAATTCTCCCTACTTTCTAAATCAATTTTCTTTCTTGGGTTATTCTTGATAGCATACAAACATGCTGTTTATTCTCCCTTAAAAACAAACATATAAACATACTTCTCTATGTAATACTTTTCATGGATATGTCCTTTTCTTTTCTTATTCCAAAAAATTCTTAAAAGAGTTGGCTATACTCATATCTTGAATCACTCTGCCCCATTTTGCTTTAAACCCACTTCAGTTAACACTTTCCCCACAAGACCAGCAAAATTGCCCTTTCCAATGTGACTAATGATCTCTATGGTGCTCTATTTGATGAGCATTTCTGTAGTTCTCATATTTCTTGACCAATCAGCATAATGTGATACCACTGATTGTTATCTACCTTTTGAAACACACGTTTTCACTTCCAAGTCACTACATTATGCTAATTTTCTACTTCTATGCCATTTCTTCCTTTTGTTATTTGCTGATGCATTTTCACCTTAACCTCTCTATGTTGGTATATCCTAAGGGTAAGGCCTTAGAACTGACCTGTTTTCTGTTTAGCACTCATTCATTGGTAATTTCATGTAGTCTCTCAATTTTTAATATCATTTCAACCTCCAGCCTAGACCACTTCCCTGATATCTAAAATTGAATATCTAACAGTATTCTTGATATTTTCCCTTTACTGCCAAATATTCATTTAAAACTTAACATACCCAAAACTCAGCACTAAATAGTTCCCACAAAGCATCCTCTTTTCATGAGGTTCATCCTCTTAGGAAATGGCAACTCCATTCTTCCATTTTCTCAGGCCAAACCTAGAAGTCCCATTTGACTACTTTCTTGTTTTACAATCAACATCTGACAATATTTGCTTTTATCTTCCTTGCTGCTCTTTTAGTCTAAGCTACCAATATTTTTCACCTAAATCATTTATGTAATCTGCTGTGTTTCTGTCTTTTCTTCTTTTTTTTTCATTTTGTTGATTTTTTTTCCCTTTGGCACCCTTCAATCTCTGATCAACATAACTGTCAGAGCAGTCCTGTTATAATATACAGTTCTGTTAAATTGTAAGTCAGTTGTGTGCTTGTTTCTTTCAGTCCCAGGCACAAGTGACCACTGGAACATAAAAAGAACACTTCCACTTTAGGGCTTCTTCACTTTCTATTCCCTCATCCTGGAAGACTTGTTTCCTGAATGTCCACTTGATTTGCTCCTTTACCTTCAAACTCTTTATTCAAATGTAATCATTCTAAGTTCTCTGTGGCCACATTAAGTTATATCTACCATGACAATTTCTACCTCCCTCCTCTTCTGTTTCTCTCTCTTTCTCTCTCTCTCTCTCTCTCTCTCTCTCCTCTCTCTCTCTCCTCTTTCCCCTCTCCCCTCTCCCCCTTTCCCTCTTCCCCCTCTCCTCTCTCTCTCTCCCCCCAACTAGAGCCTCCAGCACCTGGACTCAAACAATCCTCCTGCCTCAGCCTCTCAAAGAGCTGGGACTACAGATGCATGCCACCATGCCCAGTTATTCCTATTCTTATTTGTAGAAATAGTGTCTTGATATGTTTCCCAGGCCGGTATCAAATAATCTTCCTGTCTTGTCCTCCCAAGGGGTTACAGGTGTGCGTCATCACACCCAGCCTATTTTTCTTTTTATACTACTGATATCCTAAGGCAGTGCATGTTATACTTATCTTCTTTTTTATCTAATTCCCTCACTAGAACATAAGTTCATTGAATGCAGAGGTGTTTGTATGTTTTATTCACTGCTATATCCCCATATCTTAGGAGAGTTTCTGTTGTATAGTGGGCACTCAATAAATATTTGTTGAGTAAATTTATAAATTAATAAGTGATGATATATATTCTGATAGCATATATAGGATGTGACAGGCAGAAAGGCTTAACTGATTTTGTAATCAAAAGAGAAATTTTACAGGTTTTCAGAGGCATACTAAGATGATGAAAGATGTATAGCCGTGTATTGGGATGAGTTAGCATTAATTTCATCTTTATTTTTCCAATAGGACTAGCTGGAAGCAGAATAAGAAAAAAAAAAAAAGAGAAATTGGAAATAATCCAATGCTAGGGGTTACTACAATGTGCTCTGTAAAATATCAGAGCAAAACTGATGTAGTTGGAATTTAGTGAAAGCTGAGAGGACTAACAAGTTGTTATGTTCAAGGTAAGCGTCCTTTTTTTAGTTTCCATTTTTGGAGCAACTACTAGGTGCCCTACATGCTTATAAATCTTCTACCTTTAAACCTTTTCTTTAGTATTCAAATTAAGCTTAAAAAGTAGATGGCAGTATTTTCATTTCACAGGTAAGAAAACTGAGGGGGAGAAGAGAGGTTTTTGTTTAGGTTCAGTTAAATGATTTTCTCCAATAATTTCTTCTAAACTTTCTGTCATATTTCTCTTTCCAGCCTTTACATAATTTATCTGCATTTTGGGGCCATTTTCAGCTATTAGAAAAGTTTCATTTTTATGTAGTAAGTGGTGCAGCCTAATTTTGGGCTACTACTGTCTGGCCATCATATTCTCCAATACAGCATGCATTCATGTTTTCATTTATCATGAAGAACATTTTGGAGACAACTTTACAGTGTAATTTCCAACATATACCAATGACTCCCAGCTGACTTAATTCAGTCTCCCTCCTCAGTTCTGGCTTCAGGCAATACAAACAAGACACACTTGTTTCTGAGGTTCCCTTACCTCAGCAGACAGCCGTATAAAGCAGAACTCCATTGAGAGTCTTGGAGTCCACTATTTTCTACCACTTCCACTTGAGTGTAAGGAGCTCCTTGCTCCTAGTCACACCCAAATTTGGAAGTGCACTTCTCCAGCTACTGACTTATTTTCTCAACCTAGCCTTTGCAGTCTCTTTTAGGATGCTTCCTGCTTTGCATATGTACAAACACTAAGAAAACCAAGTCATGCTACTTTTCCACTGCTTTCTGGTGTGGCCCCAAAGCAGTATTTCAGGGTATAATTTCACGGCCATAAAACAACCTATGCAAGAATGAGGCATTGAGCACTTAAAAGCAGTTATTACCACTTTTGAGTGGATATTTTTGCATCCCTGTCACTTGGCTTGAGGGATGAGAAGTGTCGTTCTTCCCTGTCCCAAAGTAGGAAATGACACCACATACACAATGCCTTTGAATTCCCTTGCTTTCTAAACTTTTCTTCAAATTCTTAATCTTCATTTATGGAAGTTGGAGGTGGATGACAGAGATTAACAGTGACAGTATTGGTTCTGCTCTCTTTCCAGCCGCTTTTTTGAGAAATTTTGGGTTAATTGTCACTAGCTTGTATCAGTTTTCAGACTTGCTAAAATTCCAAGAAAATGTCTTCTTTTTATCCCATTATACCTACCACATTTGCCTATTAGCACATAGTATGCAAGCCTCAAAGGCAGGATTGGAACATGGCTCTCTGACTTCAACGTTGTACTCTTTCTGATGCCCCTTACTTGAGCTTCTTGAGAGGGTGGAAGACACTGAAATATGCATGAAATGAGGAAGAAAAGCTCAGGATACTGAGATTATAATGATTGAGCATAAATATCTATGAAATGCTGCAGTGTACTTAGTTCAATGAATGTGCCTCCGTGTCTAGTGAATGTCTACTATATTATTAATAATTATTTCCCGAGCGTGGATTTTTCTGTATTTAAGAAATCTAAAATTTCATGCCAAATATATCCATATTTTTAAAGTAGAGTCTGAAGTAGAAAAGAAAATAAATGTGAGTCCCACATTTGTATCCTTCTAGGGCATTCAGCATTGGTATGCATTGTGGCGGGAGTGGGGACAGGAGAGAACAACAGGAATGATTAAGTGGGTGGCTGAGAGAGATGGTGTGTACTTCAAATAAAGAAATGCAGAGGGTGATAGGTAAATAATGATGAGAGTGGCATTGGGGAGTAAGGAAAAAGTGGACAATCCCACCTCAAGAATTCAGAGACTATAGGATGAGATCTTTCAATGTTTAACCACCTTTATTTATTTTTTATTTATTCTATTTTTTTTTTTTTTTTTTTGAGCTGGAGTCTCACTCTGTCGCCCAGACTGGAGTGCAGTGGCCGCTCCCGGCCACCGCAGCCTCAACCTGCTGGGCTCCGGTGATCCTTCTGCCTCAGCCTTCCGAGTAGCCGGAATTACAGGCATGCGCTACCACGCCTGGCTGATTTTTTTATTTATTGTAGAGATGAGGTCTCGCTGCCCAGGCAGGTCTCGAACCCGCGCGCTCAGGCAATCCACTCACCTCAACCTCCCAAAGGCGCAGGATTACAGGCTGAGCCACCGAGCCCGGCTTAACCACCTTTAATAATGAAAGTGATACAACAACAAATAACACTTGGAAAAACATCTTTTCAATGCTTTGTTATAACTTCTTGTAAAAACCAAGATGATTAGTTAGGAAAAAAAGGCTGAACAACATATAAAATTAAGTGTATTTTTTTCTCTTGAAAAACTATTTTGTAATTTTCCATCCTAACATAAATACTCTGTATCAGAAATAAACAACCACTAGAATGAGAAAAATTGTCATTGAGCTTGGATTTAATAATAAAGAAATTGTTACTAGTAGAAGAAACACGAATATGTATGTGTGGGGAAACATCCATTAACTTAAACTTTTGTGTCATGTACAATTCCAAAATACCCTAATAACTTTTAAAAGATATTTAGAGGCTTTCATAAACAGTTTTGGTCATCTGAGAGCCAATTCAGCTGTGAGTGATTTTAACAGAAGTCAATTGGTTCCACTGTATGCGTAATAAACTGTGTCACAAAACTGAAACCCAGAAAACCGAAGACTGAAAGACACGAGGTGTACATATGATGCACATGTATCAAGTTGTAGCCTGAGCATGGTAGAAGCTGTCTGGGAGAAGTTACCTGGGGCTACAAACTCCATGTTTTCATATTCATTTTCAAAGATACAGAGGGTACACGGAGATAAGATCTTCCTACTATAATCTACTGTTTTTGTATATGCATTGAATATTTGCATCTTACAAAGAACATTGTTAAACAGACAGATTTACAAAACATAAGATTCACATCTTCACTGTGCTTAAAAATAGCAACCAAAAAATATGTGTTGACAATTGGTTGTTAGTTTTATGATCATTAAATTGTACCAATGAAACTATTAGTTTGATGCCACCTTTAAATATATGAATATATTTTATAATGTACTTATTGCATTTACAATAGCCTTTACATACAATTATGACCATTATTATTACTTATAATTTGCACTTAAGTATTTTATTGTATTCGATACACACAATGTCACATGAGTTACTGTCATATCTTCACTTAGAAATGAGGTAAAAGAAACCCTTGATAGTGAACTGAGTTTTCCAAAGCCATTTCTGAAAAAGGACAAAACTCTGCTTCAACTCACCGTCTTTTAATACAGGAGTACTCTGTTATTCATTTCACTGCCATTGTCCGTTTGACACTCAGGCTGTGGAGACTGTGATGACTGGGCAGTTTTCCACTTGACATGCTGTACCTGAGATGGCTGTGTATTTCTTCATATTCTTTAGCTTAATCTGAATTGTATCTGTAGTAACAACCCTGAAGGTATTTTAGGATCAGGGATAGCAAATAAGATGAATATCCTGAGAAATAGGATAATAACACTGACAAGTTAGAAGGAATTGTGGAGGTTAAGCAGGGGCATATACAAATACCTGTTTTAAACTGGGTTTTATCAGGTACAATGTGCACAGGTGGGAGTGGTGGGTATACTTAAAGCCTAGACTTCTTTGACACTACACAATGCAAACATGTAAGGAAAAACTGCCCCCTAAACCTATTCAAAAATTTTTTTAAAAACCTACGTTTTTAAAAATTAGAGAGGAATTCAAGATAACTTAAAAATATTTCTCTTCTGTCCTAGCTAAGTAGGTTTCTTTGTTCAGACTACTTAGATTTCATAGACCTGGATTTTTTTAATTTATAAAAGTATTAACCTTGATATCATCCAAGTTTTCTTCTAGCTGTAATATTTCCTTTTAGAATGAAGATTTTCCTAAGATGTACACTGTACCTGATGAAGATCACTGGAATGCTTGGCATATCAAATAGTGCAAGGCCTTTATATCATATTTAAACAGAAACTGGAGTGTTTATAAAACCCTTTAGTAGGCACCAATGCACACTGTAGACATTACAAGAAGCCATTCTAATGGCCCAACATATAAGACATTTAAAAAAACAGTTTAGACTTGATAATGGAAAATAAACACAATTATTTCAGAAATTCACAGTATTTTTGAGGCAAATCTGGTAAAAGGAGTAAATTACCATAAAGACTAAAAAAGTGATTTTGGGGTGATTGATGGCTTAAATATAACAGAAATATACATAGAGAATGTACAGCATTCTATATTTGTATTACATTAATTAAATATTTGTATTACATTAATTAAAGTTATAGATTAAACAAGAAAATATTTACATGATTTCAACAATTACATATTTTTAACAAAATGTAATAGAGACATGAGATACTGCTCTCTAAGGAAAGATATGATAGGTTCTTTAAAACACAAACAAAATGTAAACTTGGTAGTCAATGAAATAATATGTTTAGGTCTCAAGATTCAGGAGAAGACTTCAATTAAATAAACAAAAACCTGTTAAGTTTAAGGACTTGTTCAATTTATTTACTCAAAAGATTTATGTAATTTTAAAAGTAAAAAGTTATTTGTAAGGAACATAAGAAAACACATGATCTGACAGCCTCTATTACTAACAAGTTAAATTCAGAATTTGATTACCACATAGATATTTGAATTTGCACATATACATGTATACATAATATATATGAATTTAGAATTCACCAAATAAAGTTTTGGAAAAGACATCAACAATCTTATTTATTAAAACTGAAAAACTTTTTTAGTTGTTTAAAATAAATCTTATAGATCCTGGATTAGGCCTCTGTCAGATATTCAGTTGACAAATATTTGTTCCCATTCTGTGGACTGTCTCCTTGCTCTCTTCATGATTTCTTTTGCTTTGCAAAAGCTTGTCAGTTTGATGAGGTGCAACTTGTTTATCTTATCTCATATGGCATGGGCAGTTGGGGTTTTGATCAGGAATTGGTTTCCAGTTCCAATTTCCATAAGGGTATCTCCTGCATTTTCTAAGATTCTTATAGTTTGAGGTTTTACTTTTAGGTCTCTGATTCATTTGGAGTTAATTTTTGTGTATGGTGATAGATTGGGGTCCTATTTCAACCTTCTGCATGTGGTCAGCCAATTTTCCCAGCATCATTTACTGAATAGGTTGTCCTCTCCCCAGTGGTTGTTGTTGGAGACTTTCTTAAAGATGAGTTGGTTGAGAAATTGAGGCTTTGCTTCTGGAATCTCTGTCATGTTTCATTGGTCTCTTTACCTGTTCTTATACCAATACCAGCTGTTTTGATTACTGTAACCTTATAGTAAAGTTTGAAGTCTGGAAGTGTAATACCTCTTACTTTGTTTCTTTTGCTAAGGATGTTTTTTTTTGGCTATTCATAGTTGTTTATGTTTCCATATGAATTTCTGTATTGTTATTTCCAGGTCTGAGAAGAATGATGTTGGTAATTTAATGGGTATTGTGTTGAATCTGTAGATTCTCTTTGGTAGGATAGACATCTTAACAATGTTGATTCTCCCTATCCATGAGCATGGTATATTTTTCCATTTATTTGTGTCTTCTTGGATTTCTTTGAGCAGTATTTCGTAGTTCTCATTGTAAAGGTCTTTCACTTCTCTGGTTAGTAAGAAGCCAACAAAGGCCTAACATTCAGGATCTACAAGGAACTCAAACGTGCTGAAAGGAAAAAAACAAATAGCCCCATTAAAAAGTGGGCAAAAGACATGAAGAGACACTTCTCAAAAGAAAATGCACAGGCAACCAACAGACACATGAAAAAGTGCTTGACCTCATTCATCATCAGAGAAATGCAAATCAAACCATATTGAGATACCACCTAACCCCAGTAAGAATAGCCATCATTAATAAAACAAACAATAACAGATGCTGGCAAGGATGCAGAAAAAAAGGAACACTTCTACATTGCTGTTGGGAATGCCAACTAGTGCAATCTCTTTGGAAGACAGTATGGAAAATTCTGAAAGAACTAGAAATTGACCTTCCATATGATCCAGCAATCCCCCTTTTGGGAATATATCCAGAGGAACTCAAGTCATTCTACCAAAAAGATACCTGCACACATATGTGTATTGCAGCTCTATTCACAATAGCAAAAGCATAAAAACAACCATGCTGCCCACTGAAACTGGACTGCATAAAAAATATGGTACATATACACAATGGAATATCATGCAGCCATAAAAAAGAACAAACATATGGACTTCACAGCAACTTGGATGGTTTTAGAGTTTATTATACTCAGTGCTATCGCAGAAACTAAGAACAGAGTACCATATGTTCTCACCAATAAGCAGACCTTGAAGAATTATCATAACACTATAAGAAAGAGATTAGTAATAGTAGGAAACTGCCAGAGGAGGAGGGGTGTGATTGGCAGTTGAGGGAAACTGCCAGGGGAGGGAAGGGCACACCTCATCAACAAGAGTACCTGCGTAATGAAAATTTGTATACCTAACCCTGAATTGTACCCCACATCTTTAAAATAAAGAAAAAAAAAGAAAAATATAAATATAAATAAATAAATAAATCTTAAAGAAGGACAAAGGTTGGGTCTGTTATTTTTCCATTATTATAATTCTAACATATAGCTGAAATTATAATTCTAACTTATAATTGAAAAATAGTCTATATTCAATTATTATATCTTGAAATAATTAAAACCAAAAGTCCAAGTGAAATATTTCATACTGAGTGAAGAGTATGCCTACTGTTGCAAGACAGTTCAAAAAAATCAGTGAATAATATAACATGGGAATATTAACAGTATGATGCTATTTTGAATCAATGCTAATGTGTAAAAAAGATTGACAAAAAATATTTACCTTTAAGAATAAAAGACAATAAGCTGACAATTAAAACCTTGATATTTTTGCTTGGAGGTTTGTGCCAAAAAAAACTGTCTTAAAAAAAAAATCAGTAAATTTGAAGAAATCGTTCTGTTGTTTTACTTTGAGGGAAATTCTTTTCAGTTTTGAGTTTTTTTTCTTTTTCTTTTTTCCCCCACACATTATGTAATCATTACAATTTTCAGAGACTGGTAATTAACTTGAACATATGTACATGCTTACACTTACAGTCTCATTATATCAGCAAAATACACATAAAAGCAACTTTAGAAAAAAAATGAACCACTGATTTGAATACTTAATCATTACAGGATGTGGTTGAAAGTTTATTTGCATTTGTTATTTGTGTTTGTTTTATAATTCTTTAGTTTTCGTGAATATTTAGAATTCTTGGAATTTAATTTACCAGGATAAGATGCAATATAGGTTACTGATTCTTTATAGTGAAATCATTTAAAGGATAATCTGGATCTTTCTGTTAGATGAAGAGAGAGTCTAAAAGAAGTGTTACTATTGGGCACTGATTGAGGTTTTTGGATGGAGAAAAGTGAAATTAAACCAGGATCTGGACTTCAAGCTGAGAAGAAAATTACAAAAAGAAAAAGGCTATTAGCAGAACTCAGTAGAAAGGATATCACTAGGTCAAACTCCACAGGTGGCAGAAGATTTTCACTTGATTACGAGTTCAAGAGAGTATTGTGTAGAGACATTTTTTGCTTGGCATCTTTGGGCACAAGGTGGTTATTATTTAAGACTCTGTGTGAGAAGTTTGGGTGTCATGACCTAGGTCTGGTACACCAGCTAATCTATCCTAAAGTGTCACATATCTTAACAGAATTGCTTTCTATTTGCTCCAAAAGACAGGTCTAAAGGAACTCAACTCATTCTCTAAATAAATATTGTTAGGGCCTATCAGGTTCCAAGAACTGTGGCACATCCTGTGATTGCAAATATGAGTAAAGTTCCCTGCCATTGTGGGATTTACATTGTAGTTGTGGAAAAGTGAAAAGTGCACAAGATGTACCTTATGTATTAAAGTTTGCATGATCTCTGATTGTATACTTCTGGGGTTGATAGAGGAATTCTGGTACTAATTGAGCTTTTGCTGATTAAGCAACTTTTAGGAATTCCATTAAATGTTTGAAAGATATATATATTTTTAAAAAGCAGCCTTTTCTTTGAATGACTTTTTGGGAGTGACCACAGCACACATCTCCTTTGCATGTAAAAAAAAGCAAAAGCTTTTCCTTTCTCTCTTTCCCATACACTTCAGCCCAAAGCCATTAGGTGGGATGGAGCATGGGGAGGCAATGGTCAGCCCAAGCAGAGAGTAGGGAGAGAAGAGATCTCTGTGTTGGTGACAGATGTCAGAGCCTGCAGAGCATAAGGAGGGCAACAGCATGGACATTGAAGCCTGAGGAGGGTGTGGAGAGAGTCCTAATAGGAAGGCAGCCTTGCATGGGATGTAAGAACCTCTGCGGAGCAGAAATGAAAATAGCATGGAAGGTGGCTCAGCAGAGCATGTCAGAATCTGAGCAGGGTAAGGAAGGCATCCTTGTAGGAGGGCATCCCAGAATGAACCGTTAGAGCCTGATTGGGCTAACGACTGCTTTCACGTGAGAGGAGTACTTTCACCCAGCCATCTTGGGGTATCAAAGTGAAGTCCAGTGGCAAGCGTATCAATGCATGGGAAGAGGTAGTTTAGCATAAGGAGCTGGAACCCAAAGTGGGTGGGTATGTTGTCCATGTAATAGCTGACCAAGAGCAGGGTGCTGGAGCCTGGGCAACATGAGTATGGCAGGGAGTCCAAAGAAGCAAGTCAGAGTGGGAGTTTTTTTTAAGGTGTTGGCTCACGTGATTACAATAGCTGCCAAGTACAAACCCTACAGGGTACACTGGCAGATTGGAAACTCAGGGAAGAGATGATACCATACTTCAAGTTCGATGGCAGTTTGTGGCAGAATTCCCTCTTGTTCACAAGAGGTCAGTCTTTTATTATTAAAACCTTCAGCTTATTGGATGAGGTCTATCTGCATTATGGAGAGTAATCGGCTTTACTTGATGTCTGCTAATTAGCATGTTAATTTCATCTAAAAATACCTTTATAGAAACGTCTACAATAGTGTTTGACCAAATGTCTTAGTTCATTTGTGTTGTTATAAAGGAACACATAAGGCTGGATAATTTAAAATGAAAAGAAGTTTATTTGCCCCATGGTTCTGCAGGCTATACAAGAAGCTTGGCACCAGAATCTATATCTGGGGAAAATCTCAAACTGCTTCCACTCATGGTAGAATGGAAGGAGAAGTGGTGAGAGAAGAGGCTAGAGAAAGAGGAAGGGTGGTGCTAGGCTCCTTTTAATAATCAGCTCTCTCAGGAGCTAATAGAGGAAGAACTCACTCACCCATTAGGGAGGGCATTAATCTGTTTGTAAGAGATTTGCCTTCATGACCCAAACACCTCCTACTCAGTCTCATCTCCAACACTGAAAATCAAATTGCAAAATGAGATTGTGTGTGTGTGTGGGGGGGAATCAAATGTACCATATCCAAACTATAGCACCAAATACCTAGGTCCTATGGCCTTGTTAAGTTTACACATAAAATTAACCATCACATTTGAGAAGTAGGCTCTGAGGGTGTAATTAGTCTCTCACTATGACTGATTTTAAGCTACCAACTTAAGTGGATATGAAGTAGAAAATAATTAAGTAAACGCAACCAGTTCTTGTGAACTGGTACTAGCTAGCTGCCACACACTGCTGAATTGAGTTGCAATACAGTCTGAATGGAATCTTCAACCAACCCTGTGTAGAGTTTTGAGGATGGGATGCCCCTTCAAAACTGTCCCAGATTGGCACTAGTGGATCAGATCACTCCACCCTGAGTCAATCACTGTGTTGGATCCAGGCTGCCTTTAGAAGTGGCAAGGCTTTGAGAAAGGCAGCTCTCTTTGATTTAGTCAGTCTTCAAAGCTGACTGATAACTTGAGCTATTTGCTGGCAAGTACTCCTAGAAGGTTGGATACCTCCTAGCACCCATCATATTCAGTGATGAAGTGATGAATCCCCATGATTGGTTCTCAGCAAATTCATAAGAAAAAAATTCAGTTTCTCTTTCTCTTTTTCTTTCTCTTAGTGACTTTTTTCTTGTAATATTTCATCTTTATTACCGTATTGTTTTATTGAGTATTAAATTACTAGCTGTGATGGGCTGAATGATGCCTCCTCCCAAATATTCAGATTCATAGAACCTTTAATGTTATCTTATGTGGCAAAAGGAACTTTGCAGGTATGTTTAAGTATACTGAGATTAGGAGATTATCCTGTATTGTCTTTATCTGTGCGACCCATTCTAATCACAAGGGTCCTTATAAGAGGGTTATAGGAAGAATCAGAGTCAGAGATAAGGCCATATGATGATGGAAACAGAAATTCAGGTAATGCACTGTGAAGATGGAGGAAGGGACCAGTAATAAACACCAATTTATTATTCTGTCGTTCTGAAGGCCAGAATTTTGAAATTAGTTTCACTAGGTTTAAGCCAAGGGTTAGTAGAGGAGACTATGAAGGAAGAATTTATTTCTTTGTCTTTGTTAAAGCAGTTTTAAAAAATGAATGCACCAACCTGCCCCACAAAGAACTCCCAAAGTGTTCTTCTAGATCTGTCATGAAAAATCTATGTAAGATTTACAGTGATTCTGAGAAACCAATTGAAGGCGACAAACAGCTTTTATGGCATGTGAGCAGTCCTCTAGTTTGATCTCTGTACCAATTATGTTTCTTTGGTTTCAAGGAAGAGAAGCCATCTTTAACTTAAACAAAAAGTAAATTTATTTATAGTATATGAGGCAACATATGAAATGCAAGGAAAGAGGAACTCGTGCATCTTGGAATGCAGAAGAACCCAAGTATATACAGTTCTAGAGAGCAGAAGCACAGCTTCTGGAAGGAATGAACTTTAGCTGAATTTTAGACAGACTAAGATTCAACTTTAAAAACAACCCTTATATCAGCTTAGTTGGGTCATGGAACTAATTGTTACCCATAGAAAGAGTGCATTTTTGATTGATTAAAAGTATCAGTCCACTGTATTAGGGCTTCCAGCTCCAGAAGAGAGTAAGAATTTGCATTTTTGTTCTATCTGGGCCCTCAGCCAATTGGATGGTTACTGCCCACATTGGGTGAGGGCGGATCTTCCTTACTCAGTCTAAGGAGTCAAGTGCTAATCTCTTCCAGAAACACCCTCACAGACATACCCAGAAATAATGTTTCACCATCTATTTGGGTATTCCTTAATTCAGTCAAGTTGTCACGTGAAATTAACCATCACACCCACCAAGTCTACATTCAATAGGGGAGAGGTATATTTGAAGCTGAATTGCTATCCACTCTGTTTACAGTGACCATATATGTGATTTACTCACAACTATACCCACTTCCTGAAATAACTAATAATAGCTCTCCCTTTACTCCCCAAAGAACTCAGTTTTAACAATAAATTACATCATTATCCTAACTTGGTTACATCTGTGAGAGAGACAGCACAATGGCAAATGTCACAGAATTCCTCTGTCTTCTTAAACTTGGGAATAATAATACCTTTTTAGATTGTGTTGAGAATTAAATGAGCTGAAATGTGTAAAAATATATATGCAAAATTATTGGAACAGCACCTGAGTATTATTACATTTTCCTTGTTATGTAATTTGATATTCCCCCCAATGAATTAAATGTTAAAATGACCCTATAATAAAAATCTAACATGAAATATCCAGCACTGATGATATAAAGAAAGAATTGATTATTTAAGAAATGAATCCTCTGAAACAACTTGTGTGGTTGGCTGAAAAGTTTTCGTTTCAGATATCTTGAGTCAAATACAAGATCATATAAGCAGTAATTGTGCTTGGGTAATTTGCTTAAACCTTCCCAGCCTTGGGCTTCTTAGTAGCTGGGTGGTAAATCGTCAAAGGATACAAATGCATTTAGTATTTGCCCGTGTTTACTAAATATTCAGCAATGTGAATTTCCCTCTTCTGGCGACAAAAGTGAATGAAGTTAGGAATATTTTTGAAAGCACCCAACCACATGGAGGGCTTGGAAGGAGTCTTTCAAACAAACTCCCCAAAGGAATCTTCCATCTCCAAATTTTCCTTATCAAGTAGTACAATTCTCATTAATTGCATAGGATAGAAGAAGGTTAACACTACCTACTACTCTAGGAACTTGTTCTCAGTTCGACTTGTCTCCAACCTATTCCACAAACAACGTTTCCCTGTGACTTGAAAATTAATAGGTGTAAAAGCATACTGTAAATTTGGGCACTTCAAATTTAAAAAATGGTTTCATATGCCACATCTCAGTTGAACATCAACGCAGCAGATGAGTTGTTCAGTTATTAGTGCCATTTTACAGATGGGAAATATAAAATTTCAAGGGGTTAATTGACTTACCTGGATTACAGTTAATAATTGAACAACACAGCCAGGATAAAAACCTAGTTTTCGTAGCTCCAAAGAAAGTGATTTATCTACTTTGGTTACTCTGAGGTCCTTGACTCTGAAATAGAAGCTCCTGGATGTCTTATTAAGACAGGCACCAATAAGTATGAACACATAAGTGCTAAACTGTTTCTCAGCTTCACAGCTTGTTTTATCAGCTATTTCAAGACTGTTCCACTTGAGAGTTTTGTACTCTGGCCTGCTGTGAGTCACTAATGATACAATCCATTTTGGAAGTGGTGGTAAATTATGGGTTGTGGTAACTGTGTTATGAGCTTATTATTATTATTTGCTATCACTTGCCATTCAAATACTGTTTGTTTAGCAAGCATAATATTTGTGCTCAATACAAAAATGAAATATCACACATACACATACACACAATGTTGAGCAAATGAGTTTTACTTTTAGTTGACCTTGAGCGTGAACATTAAATATGAATCCAGATTTCTAAAAACTAAATTTAAACTGTCTTTGCCAATTAAGAAGGACTTTTGAGGATCTATTTTAAATGATCATTTTTTTTTTTTTAATTTTAACGATATGGAGTACAATTCAGTTTTAGGTGTACAAGTGATCATCAGAAAAGTAAAATTTGTGTCTTCCTTTGGTCTTCACTTACCTGCTTTGAGATCGGATACACTTATTGATGTTATGTGCCCAACTCTCTACCTTGGCAGCGTTCCTCTATTGCCAATTCCTTTCTTATTGTATTATGGTAAATGTTCAGGGTCCACTTATGAGTGAGAACATGTGGTACTCAGTTTTTTGTTTCTGCGATAGATCACTGAGTATGATAGATTCTAAATCCATTCAAGTTACTGCAAAGTTCATAATTTTGTTCTTTGTGGCTGCATAATATTCCATCGTATATATGTACAACATAAAATGATCATTTTTATGAAAATGTTCTGTTCACATTTATTCTTGTATTTTATTGATTCATAATCGATGTACGTAGTTTGAAGGTGCATGTGACAATTCAATACATTTATGTAATTTGTAAAGATTAAATCACTGTACTTTGGATATCCATTACCTTAAATGTTTGTCTTTCCTTTGTGCTAGAACCATTCAAATGTTTCTCTTTTAGCTATTTTGAAATATACAATAGATTCTTGTAAACTGTTGTCATCCTGTGTATCTATATAAAATCAAGTCTTATTTCTTTGATCAAAAATCTGTTTTTATCCATAAATCAACTTCTCTTTATTACCTTCCCTCCTACCCATCCTGGCCTCTGGTAACCACTAATCTACTTTCTTTTATGAGATCCACTTTTTTGGGCTCCCACATATGAGTGAGAATATTCAATATTTGTAATACTTCAAAATAAAAATAGTACCGAAAGGAATTTGCAGTGCAACCCCTATTAAAATACCAATGACACTCTTCACAGAATTTTTTTTTTAATTTTAAAATTTTTATGGACCCAAAAGACCTCAAAGAGCTAAAGCAATTGTGAGCAAAAAAATCACAGCTGGAAACATAATACTACCTGACTTCAAATTCCACTACAAAATTATAGTAGCCAAATTAGCAGTATGGGCATTAAAAACAGACACATAGACCAATGGAGCAGAAAGGAGAACTCAGATACAACTCAATGTATTTACAGCCAACTCATCTTCAATAAAGGTGCAAAGAACTTAAAATGGGAAATGAACAGTCTCTTCAATAAATGGTGATGGGAAAACCAGATAAATATATATAGAAGAATGAAACTGAATCCCTACAAGTATCTCTTACCATACAGAAAAATCAAATCAAAATGGATTAAATACCAAATATGAGACCTGCAATGATGAAACTACTAGAAGAAAATATTGGGGAAATGCTCCAGGACCTTGGTCTGTGCCAATATTTTCTGTGTAAGTCCTCAAAAGCAGAGGTACCAAAACAAAAATAGACAAATGGGATTCTATTGAGCCAAATAGCTTCTGCACAGCAAAGGACACAATCTACAAATTGCTTAGATGACCCAGCGAATGGAAGAAAATATTTGCAAGCTCACAGAAAGGAAAAAATATGGCACACATTATTTTAACCTAGCAGAGGATTAATAACAAAAATACATAAGAAAATCAAATGACTCAACAAGAAATATCTAATTAAAAAGTTGGCAAAAGAGCTGACTAGACATTTCTCAAAAGAGGATATGCACATGGCCAATATGTAGATAAAAAATGCTCAATATCACTAATAATCAGGAAAATGGAAATTAAAACCACAGTGAGTGTCACCTCATCATTGAAATGACTGTTATCAAAATGTCAATAGCATGCTGGTAAGGATGTAGAGAAAGGGACACCCTCATACACTGTTGATAGGGATGTAAACTACCACAGTCAATATGAAGAATAGTATAGATGTTCCTTAAAAACCTAAAAATAAAACTACCAAGTGACTCAGCAATTCCAATACTGAGTATATATTCAAAAGAAGGAAAAACAATACAAATATTTTTTGAACTTAAATTATAGAGACATAATTTAATTACAATGAGAGTAATTTATAGTTTTTTGATATGTAATATCTGCAAAGAGAAATTAAGATACAATTATGCAGTTTCAGTTCCTTTGTTGATTGATTGACTGGATGGTCTAAGCAAACTTAGCTAGACAGTACCTCAGAGTATTTATAGACTCTTCACCAAATACTAGTACTCCTGTTGAGAGAATGTGAATGGGGCAGGTACAATCACAATCTGAGCTAGGGTTAGCAGTCCTATTCTAGGGCACTGTATCTGTGAAACTACACAGAAAGCAGACACCAAGTCATACAGTCAAAAAGTCTGAGAAGCAAGTGAAATCTAGGCAGTAGAGTGTGGTATTAAATAAGAAATTCAGAGAGATAAATCTGAGGATTTCCAAATCTGGCACATAGTTTCATGAGCAAGATGGAAAACACTTAATGAAGTAAACACACATGAACTTTAAAAATTAAACATTGACTTGCCTAAAAGAATGCATTCTAGACTATTTGTATACCTAACCCTGAATTGTACTCCACATATTTAAAATAAAACTTTTTTTAAAAAGGATCTATTCTAGTCAAAAATGTTTTTAGCAAGATGAGTTTGCAGTGTTTGACTTTGTTAGATTTACTTAAAGATATAACGTTTATTTCCTTTCCTCTATGTATGAATATATAGGAAATTTGACATTTGGCTCACTGTCTTTTTAGATTTGTCATTGGGAAATAAAACTGAAACATTTTGAAAATTCAAATCAGTTTTTGAATGTGGGATGTTCGTTTTTGCTTTTGCTGTCTCTCATTTTTCAATGTTGATTACAATAGTGCTTCACCACATTTTTCTAGTTGAATATCTATTATCATTAGGACATGTTTTCAGTCCTGGGAAATGAGGAGCATCTTCTTCTTGTCAACATAAATATATTGTTTTTCATATACTTGATTACAAAGCTTTTGCATATCTCAAATTATTATGAAAATTTGAGCTGATATTATTCCATTTCAATGTGGTTACATAACTAATAGCTTTCTCCTGAGCAGATACTGAATAATATTTCCTATCCTTTTGTTAGTTTCAGTCTTTGTACCAATGTTTGAATGAAACAGTTCAAAATTGCAATCTTTAGGAAAAAAAATAACGAGCCAAGCTTCAAATATATTCTTACTCAATAAGTAAAGACCACTGTTAGGAAGTCACCTCATAATTTGGGGAAATTTTACTGCTAGCTTTCTTTTTTCACTTTCTGGAGCAGTCTAGTTTATGCAGTAAATACACCATGACATAGCTAATCTGTTCATTTCAGCTGTTCTTCTGATCAATATAGTGGTCAAATTAATTTATAGATCTCCACATATATCACATAACATGACACTTTCAACATACTGAGGTTCATTCTGTATAGAAAGACTTGGGTCTATTGTCTGAATAGCCACATTTCCATGTAAGCACTAAATATGAAAGATGCTAATCAGGTGGCAGAATTGAAAACTATTCTGGAGGGAATAATTCAAGCTAAATGGTATTCTTAGTGCTAATTTGGAATGGAAAGGATGTTTTTACCAAGCTGTTCAGTGATTCCTAACCTTTAAATGCCATGGGCTCCTTGGAAAATCTGGTTAAACCTATGTATATCTTCTCAGAATAAACTTTTAAAGTGTACAAAATTTTTAAAAATTGAAACATGGTCACCAAAGTATTTTAAAATAAATTGGTCATATATTAATATATACTATAATATTACCTCAATCTTTATGTACTTCTAATAGCTACCATAATTTCAAAATAGTGATAAGCATAGATGTAGTCCTAGATACTTGGAACTATAATGTACTTATGAAAATATCTATTTCTATTAATAACAAAGTACCAAATATTCCACTGTATCTATGATTTGTTGCCTACATTTATAATTAAAGTAAAAGTTGTCTCTTACTAAAAATGTAATTAAATATATTTTCCCCATCCAAATATATGAACCCCTGAGTCCTTTTTTGGGGGGGGGATTGGAGTCTCACTGTGTTGCCCAGACTGGAGTGCAGTGGCCACTCCCAGCCACCGCAGCCTCGACCCGACCTGCTGGGCTCCGGCGATCCTTCCACCTCAGCCTTCCGAGTGGCCAGAATTACAGGCGCATGCTACCACGCCCGGCTAATTTTTTTAAAATTTTATTGTAGAGATGAGGTCTTGCCTGCCCAGGCGGGTCTTGAACATGCGGGCTCAGGCAATCCACTCACCTCAGCCTCCCAAAGGCACGGGTTTACAGGCTGAGCCACCGAACCCGACTACCTCTGAGTTCTATACATGGACCATCTTCAAGGTTGTTAAAAAAAAAAAAAAAGGTGAGAAATCCTGTATTAATGATATCTCTGATAGCTAGAAAATATAATAATAACCTTGGACTATGCTACTTGGATTAAATACACATATATACACAAACACACAGAGGAAAAAATACTCCCATTTTATACTAGAATTTCTGGCTCTTGGTTTTAGGAACCTATGCCTCTTGGAAGGCAGGATGATACAGAATATTTTTGTTCAAATTCTAGTAGAACTTGTAATTTAATTAATAGATAATCATTTTAAGAAATCTTGCTATCAAGAGAATAAAAAAGAAATTACTTTGGTTTAAAATACATGTCTATTATGGATAATGGCATAAACGCTATTGCATTAAACAGAAAAGGAGAAAATCATGATTGTTCCTTTAGTTTGGAGTGTTTCTGTTAGGCTATTGTGGTACTCATATTCCCCTAGAAAGTATTGATTTTGAAAGAATGTTTGCTATATCTTATTTAACATATTGACTAAAACAAAGGAAAATCCTTCATGAAAATACTCAGTGATTTAATTTTATTTAAAAATTATCTTAGGCCAAATTTGTAATTTTGATTATCTAGACTAGTGTTACCGAAATTGGGGTCAGGGAGCAGCAGCATCTACAACACCCTGGAAATGTGTTCGGTATACAAATTCATGAGGCCCCTGCCCACTCCAATCTACTTGAGTCATCATTTGAGGGAGTATGGCTAAGGAATTAGTCTTTTAACATTCACAGACAATGTTAAGTGGCGATAGCAACTTGAATTAATTGCCAACGTCTAAATTTGGAAAGATTTCACATTAAAATAATTCAGAAATTTAGCTTCATGAAAAAAAGAAGGAGGAAAAAAAAGAGTGAGAGAGTCGATTTGTTGTGGTACATCAAGACAATGGCGTGTCATTCTGTGACAAAAAGAAATGAGCTCTTAAGACATGAAAAGACATAGGGGAACCATAAATGCCTATTGCTAAGTGAAATAAGGCCATCGGAAAGGACCACATACTGTATGCTTCCAACTATTTGACATTCTGGAAAAGGCAAAACTAAGGAAGCAATAAAAAAAAATCAGTGGTTGCCAGAATTTGGGGAATGGGTAATGAATAGGTGAAACAGAGGATTTTAGAGCTTTGAGAATACTCTGTGACACTGTAATGGTGGATATAAGTCATTGTCTAATGGTGGATGCATACATTTATCAAAATCCGTAGAATGGACCGGGCTCGGTGGCTCAGCCTGTAATCCCGTGCTTTGGGAGGCCGAGGTGAGTGGATTGCCTGAGCTCACGGGTTCAAGACCTGCCTGGGCAACTTGGCAAGACCGCATCTCTACAATAAATCAAAAAATTAGCTGGGCGTGGTAGCGTGTGCCTGTAGTTCTGGCTACTTGGAAGGCTGAGGCGGAAGGATCACTGGAGCCCAGCAGGTCGAGGCTGTGGTGGCTGGGAGTGGTCACTGCACTGCAGTCTGGGTGACAGAGTGAGACTCCAACTCAAAAAAAAAAAATCCGTAGAATGTACAGAACCAAGAGTGAACCCTAATGTAACTATTGACTTTAGTTTAAAATAATGTAGCAATAGTGGCTCAACAATTGTAACCAATATTCTCCGTTAGTGCAAGACGTTAGTAACAGGGACACTGCAGTGGGGAAAGTGGGCTGAGGTAAAGAGTGTATATAGGAACTCCAATTTTTCTGTAAACCTAAAACTTCTCTAAAAAAGCAAACACTATAAAATGTGTATAAGTACATACATATATATATGTATTTATGTATGTACTTATATGTGTGGATATATATGTATATATATACACTCACACATTGATCTATCATCTCTATCTTTATTTCTATCTTTCTATCTGTCTGTCTGTCTACCTATCTATCTATCTATCTACCTATCTATCTATCTCAAGAGCGAGAAAGCAACCAGAAAAAAGAGATCTGGTGACACTCGGCTAGATTTTTATGACACAGCATCCTGCAGTTGAGTAGCAACCATTTCTCTTTTACAGGGCCAAGAACAACAGTATGCCTCAGTGCCCAACTTATGATTTTGATTTATATACTCCGAGTCTCAAAACTTTTATCACACATATAATCTAAAAGTAAGTTTTAAAATCAGAATTTGCAGTAATTCACTCAGTAGATAAACATTCTTTGCTTTTGAGAACTCTGAGTTAAGGTGCCACTGCCACTACATCTCCTGCTACTCCTAGACCTACCTGTGGTCATTTCTGCAGATGAGCCAGTTACCATGCCAACCTTTGTTCACCTCTATGAGATAGAAGCAGCTTACTGGAGGTCATGCAAGTACTACATGGAAGAGGGAGATAAGAATTGCCAACCTGTACCAAAATGGCTCTGACTTCTTTTGCATTTGACAGATTTGGTAGAAATTTTTTACATGGGAATTAGAATATGGAGTGAAGAAACATTGTCTAAAACATGGGAACTGCTCAGTGAGAAAATACTCAAAATTAGGCATGTCTACCCTCTTACTCACCCTGCATATCCAGTTAGTCAAAACGTTCTTAACTGTAACAATTACATATTCCTCAAGTCTGTCCTCACTCTTCGAATTCCAGCATCTTCATCATTTGCTGCCTGAGGGTTTGCAATAGTTCTTAATTTATCTCCCTATTGCCAACATCGTGGTCAGCTTCCTTTCCCATTCAGCCAGCTCCAATTTATTTCACAAGCCTGCCAGAATTGTCTTCTAAATGCAAATAATGATCATGTGACTTCCTTCTAACATCTTTCACTGACATCCTAGTCTAAATGCCTTAGCATCATTTAAAACTCCTTCAGACATCCTTTCTAAATTCATCTGCAGCCTCAGTTCTAAAGATGCCTTCTGATCTAGTCACACAGAACTAACTTGGGATTTTGACAGCACTCAGTTTTCTCTTACTGATATAACTCTTTTACCATGTTTTTCTCTTTGCTAGACTTCCCTTTTTCACCAAGTCCACCTACTAAGCTCTCACTTATCTTCATATCTCAACAAGATCATCTTTTACTCTGAAACTTTAACTCCTTACACTTCCTTATGTCTATCCCAGGTATGATAAGCAGTAGCCATTCTCAGAACATTTGGTTTATAATTTTTGGATAGTACATATTACAGTTTATTATGATTAATATTCATATAAATAACCTTCTTTACAGAATAAATTAGACACTATATTTTATTTATCTCTACTTTCCTAGCATATAGTAAATATTCCTTAAATATTCAGTTCACAAATAGGTATAAGAGTAAATGACTAAATATGCATGTGAAATATATACTGTCATTTTGCTATAATGACTTATTTTATTGCAATTAAATTATAAAAAGGTAAATTTGCTGGTAATTGCACATATGCTTTAACTTCTTATTGATTCTTTCACACATTTTAAAAATAAAAGTGTATATAAAGTCTTTCCAGTGAGAATTTTAGGGAGGAACACAAAATGTAGAATATCACCTCTTAAAGCAGAGTGATTTTTGCAGGGTTGTAGGGCTGAGCATTGAAGTTATTTGCTAACATTCATTGTGAAGTAGAATGTCTTAGGTTTGTTTTTTTTTAATTATGATACAGGCCATGAAGATATACTAAATGTTAATTTTTAAGGATTTGTCCTTTCATCTGACATTTATAACTAAGAGAGGTTTCAGCTACAATTACATATGCAGGCAAAGCAGCTCTCAAGAAAGAACATTTAAGTGTCAATATTTTTGGTTTGGGAACTTTTTTCCAAAATAAAAATCTTGTGTATTTTCAGATAACTCTGACATAATTTATCTGTACTCTAGTTCATATCCAGTTGAATACATTGGGTGACAGATGTTTTTGGACACTTATTTCTCTATAGCTGACTTAGAGTGCATTTTATTATGTGCTTGATTTAAAAACAAATTTCACAGCAAAATTTACAGAATTTATTCTGCTTAGTTTGTAATGCAATTCACATACTCAGCATGAATACCAATTTATGAAGGTGTCGTCAAGTTGTTTAAACCAACCCAAATACACATAATACAGATGGCATTGAAGTCATCAGTGTCTGAAAAATAATTTGTGACATCTGTAGCCTTCTCATAATCATTTCAGATTTTTTGTGTTTTTTGCTCAGTGACTCTTTGATGCTACTTCAAAATATATACAGACTCATAACAACATAGAAATTGTTTTCCTGAGCATTAAAAATAAAAATCTCATTGTATATGTTATTATTTTATTTCTATTACTTTAACATAATTAGTATGTTAAATGTTCTTGTAGCTTTTTTTTCTTTTCTTGCCTTTTATGGTTCTTTATGTCAAGGAAGTACAAAAAAATCACTTATTAAAAAAAGCAGTATAAATTTTGCCTTTGAAAGCTACATTTACAATTTCTTACTAAAACATGCACATTTCTATATTACATGTATTTGTTGAAACAAAAATTTATGATTTTTTCTGATTGTAACTATAATTAATGCATTTTGGAAACTTTTTTTTTTTTTTTTAACTCCATAACCATGTATAAGAATTCGAAAAATCAGCTGGGCTCGGTGGTTCAGCCTGTAATCCCATGCCTTTGGGAGGCTGAGGAGAGTGGATTGCCTGGTCCCGCGGGTTCGAGACCCACCTGGGCAGGCGAGACCTCATCTCTACAATAAATCAAAAAATTAACCGGGCATGGTAGCGCACACCTGTAATTCTGGCTACTCGGAAGGCTGAGGCGGAAGGATCGCCGGAGCCCAGCAGGTCGAGGTTGCGGTGGCCGGGAACGGCCACTGCACTCCAGTCTGGGCGACAGAGTGAGACTCCAACTTAAAAAAAAAAAAAAGAATTCAAAAAATCACCACCCAAAATAAGAATAGTTGAAATTTTTCTATTCATAATTCCAAACTCCTTTTTCTAAACTAAAATGCGTATATAGGTATATCTATCTGTACATCTAAATTCATCTATGTGTTAAGGAGGCAGATTTTATGGTCATTTGTTTCTTTTTTCCTAATATGGTTCCAGTACTTAATTTCATGGCTATATTTCAGTGTCATTAACCAAATTCTTTACAAGCACTTTAGTGAAAAAATAAAGTGTTAAATTAATATATGGCTGACACTTGAACAACACGGGCTTGAACTCTACAGGCCCACACATACTAAACTTTTTTCAAGAAATGCCATCAGCCCTCTCCATCACTGGGTCATACACTTACAACCAATATAGGTGGTATTTTGTGATGCAAAAGCTGCCCATAGGAAGTGGTAAGTTTTTATATCTGTATTTTTTTCACCGCCCTGTTAGTGGGACTTGAGCATGTGTACCTTGGGGTATCCTCTAGGTTGCTAGAATCAATCCCCTATGATACCAAGGGACAACTATAATTGTATTTAATCATTTCGTTTTTTATTATATTTAATCTTGTATTGCATTTAGTCATTTTATAATTTTGTAAATCATATTGATGGTAAAGCATTTATTATCAATGACACTTTGGGGAATAGAATTTAGGCCAAGACCAAAATTTAGAAGGAAATTAACACAATAAAAATACATTGTTTAAAAAATATTTTTTTGACTGGGCTCAATGACTCAGCCTGTAATCTTAGCAATTTGAGAGGCCGTGGCAGGTGGATTGCCTGAACCCTCAGGTTCGAGACCAGCCCGGGCATTATGGTGAGACCTTGTCTCTACAATAAATCAAAAATTAGCAGGGCATGGTAGCGCACACCTGTAGTTCTGGCTACTTGGAAGGCTGAGGCAGAAGGATTGCCGGAGACCAACATGTCAACGCTGGGGTGGCCGTGGGTGTGCCTCTGCACTCCAGCCTGGGCGACTGAGTGAGACTTCAACTCAAAAAATAAAAATTAAAAAAAAAAAAACCTTATATTTGAAAACACTCCTCAACTTTGCTACTAATTAGGTATTTATTTAATACTCATATTTATAACATTTCTCCTATTTACATTACTATTTTCCTCTTAGGCAAGTACTTTGTAAAACAATGATTTTATTTTTTATTACTTTATTTAAAGTGATTATGTGTTTTTTCCAAAAGATTATTTAAATTTGAAAATGAAGCAATACCATTTTGCTTTTTAAATTTTCACAGCATAAGCCTTTTAAGTTTTATCTATAAATTACATATTTTAGTTCACATAAAGAGTTACTGGATTTCATAAGTAAAAGTGAAATAATTTTCTTATTTGATGCAAGATGATTGCAAATTACTTTTACATGCCTCTTTGAAATTATAAAAATAAGTTTTATTATTTTCGAAAATGAACTACATTTTATTTTAGTTTAGTTTAGTTTTTGAGTTGGAATCTCACTCTGTCACCCAGACTGGAGTGCAGTGGCCTCTTCCAACCACCACAGCCTGGACCTGCTGGGCTCCGGAGATCCTTCCACCTCAGCCTTCCAAGTAGCTGGAACTACAGGCACACACTACCACACCCAGCTAATTTTTTTTGATTTATTGTAGAGATGAGGTCTCACCAAGTTGCCCAGGCAGATGAACTACATTTTAAAATGTAATTTAGAAATACTTAATAAAATTTAGAGTTACTTAATATAAATATTTCACCATTTTAGCCAGTTCCTTAGTATCTAAGTTAAAATTATAAATGTCAAAGTCTACTAATTAGTGTTATCATTCTTTTTCAGACCATCTCTTTTCTTTATATATTATTGGTCATTTTTTATCTCTCCCCTCTCAAAAGATCTTATAATCTGGAGACCTAATAAAACGAATAGTGATAACATAATTGAATACTGACTGATATATAGAGAATTCAAACTGAATATCAAACAATCTGCTAAGTACTTTATATACTTTGACTACTTAGACTCAGAGTCCGTTGAGCCTGTATTATTCCTGGCTCCCTTTGCTTATAAGGGTTATAAAGTCAAACAAATGGCCCAACCCAATAGTGCTAGTAAGCCGAGAAATAGAGTTTCAACCCCAGAATGTCTGACTCCCAAAGTTTGTCAGTCATTCAACTACTAAACTTATTCCAAGGCAATATTTCATTTCTTCAATGCACTTCTAGTTGTACAAACTGGAGAAACATAGATGACTAATAGTTTTGTGTGTGTGTGTGCCTTTTGTATAAGTATTTCTAATTATTTGTAAGTTATTCTTAATACCATATGTGTATTCTAAATACCATAACCAAAACTGTCTGAGCTTCAGATAATTGTGTTGTTTTTTTTTAATTTACAGTACTGTTGATTCCATTTGGGGATCATTAAAGATCTTCTTTCCCACTATTAGTATGGAACAATAAGCCTGCAGTTCTCAAACTTTAATTTTTAAAATTATTGAGAAACCCACACATTGTTTATGTAGATTATGACAAATGATATCTGTTGTATTAGAAATTAAAACAGAAAAAATGTACTTTTTTTTTAGTTTTAAAGATGTGGAGTTCAATTCAGGGTTATGTATACAAATGTTCATTATGCAGATATCCTTATTGAAGAGGTATACCCTCCCTCCCCTGACAGTTTCCCACTACCGCTAATCCCTTGGTATTATGATAATTGATCAAGGTTCACATATGAGTGAGAACATGTGGTACTCAGTTCTTTGTTTCTGTGATGGATCACTCTGTGAAAAGTATTATCTTTTTCATAGAGTGATTTGAGTTCCTCCAGGCATATTCCTGGAGGGGATTGAGGGGCCAAGATATAAAATATATTTTATATACTGATATCGATGCCATTAAAAATAACAATAATACACCTATTATATATTAAATAAAATATGTTTATGAAAAGTAACTATATTGTACACATTTAGAACCTGAGAAAAGTAGTATTGGTCTCTTTAATTTCTATCTTATTAGAAAACTATGTAGGCCTTGTATGTGCATCTGCATTCAATCTGTTGAAAAATGTTACTTTTATTAAGGTATAGAAAGAATATCAAACTTTAAGGCTATGCATATTTTAAAAAGGAATGTGTATTTTAATCACCCTTCAAGATAAGTGTGGATTTTAAAAATTTGGTACTATATCAAAACACACCAAGCGGTAGTTTCTTTTACTCTGTGTGTGTGTGGAGGGGAGGTGTTCTGTCATCCTATGTGTGTGTTGTGGGGGGGCGGTGCTTGTATTCCAGGCCAGAGTGCAGTGGCATGATCATGACTCATTGCAGTTTTGACCTACTAGGCTCAGGTGATCCTTCCACCTCAGCCTCTTAAGCAGCTTGGACTAGAAGCACGTGTGCCATCAACCTGGGTTAATTTTTTGAATATTTCTAGAGACAGAGTTTTACTTTGTTGCCCAAGCTAGTCTCGAATTTGTGGGCTTAAGTGATTCTCTGGCTTTGGCCTCCCTAAGCGTGGGAGGCATGAGCCACCACTCTTTTTTAAATAGACATTCTATTTAGGCATGATTAGTAGTATATAAAACTATAAATATGTAATATATGCATTGTGATTAATTTGAGAATAGGTGTACATCTATAAACTCATTACCAACATCAAGCCATAAACAAATCCATCACCTCCCAAAGTTAGTTTCCTCCCAGCTCTTTTAATATTATTTGTGTGTGTGTGTGTGTGTGTGTGAAGAATGCAACTTACAATCTACTCTTTTAGCAAATTTTAAGGATATGATACAGTACTGTCACTTGTAGGTATTATGCTGCATTATAGAGCTCCAGAGTTTTTTTTTCTTCACTACTGAAACTTTGTACACTTTAGCCATCATCTTGCCATTTTCTTCTGCCATCAGTCCTTGACAATCATCATTCTACTCTCCAATTCTTCTCTAATTCCTTATATTAAGACTTACAAGATTTTTGCTTGATGACTGTGCAGTATTTATCCTTTTAGAAGTTGCTGTGCCGGGCTCGGTGGCTCAGCCTGTAATCCCATGCCTTTGGGAGGCTGAGGTGAGTGGATTGCCTGAGCCCGCGGGTTTGAGACCCGCCTGGGCAACTTGGCGAGACCTCATCTCTACAATTAAATAAACAAACAAATAAATAAATAAATAAATAAATAAAAATTAGCCGTGTGTGGTAGCGCGGGCCTGTAATTCTGGCTACTCGGAAGGCTGAGGCGGAAGGATCCCCGGAGCCCAGCGGGTAGAGGCTGCGGTGGCCGGGAGTGGCCATCGCACTCCAGTCTGGGCGACAAGAGTGAGACTCCAACTCAAAAAAAAAGAAGTTTGTTTCACTTAGCACAATGTTCTCAAGTTTCATCCATGTAATAGTATATGAAGAATTTCTTTCTTTTTCTGGCTAAATAGTATTATATTGTATGTCTATATCACAAGTTCTTTATTCATCCACCTTTTGATTAACATTTAGTTTATATTCACTGCTTGGTTATTGTGATTAATACTGCAATGAACACGTGAATGAAGATATCCCTTTGAGATCCTTATTCTTATTCTTTTGCATAAATCCCCAAAAGTGGAATTGCTGGATCAAATAATAGTTCATTTTTATTTTTCAAGGAACCTTTATAGTGTTTTTCAAAATGGCTGTACCAATTTTTAATACCAACAACAATGTACAAGTGTTCTCTTTTCTCCACACCCTTACCAACACTTCTCTTTTGTCTGTTTAATAATATTCATGCTAAGCCGGGCTCGGTGGCTCAGCCTGTAATTCCGCGCCTTTGGGAGGCTGAGGTGAGTGAATTGCCTGAGCCAGCGGGTTCGAGACCTGCCTGGGCAGCGAGACCTCATCTCTACAATAAATCAAAAAATCAGCTGGGCATGGTAGCGTATGCCTGTAATTTCGGCTACTTGAAAGGCTGAGGTGGAAGGATCGCCGGAGCCGAACAGGTCGAGGCTGCAGTGGCCGGAGCGGCCACTGCACTCCAGTCTGGGCGACCGAGTGAGACTCCAACTCAAAAAAAAAAAATTATAATAATAATAATAATAATAACAATAATATTCATGCTAGAAGGTTGAGATGATAACTAATTCTGGTTTTGGTTTGCATTTCCCCAGTGACTAGTGATATTGAGAACCTTTTAATATACTTATTGGCCACTTGTATGTTTTATCTTGAGAAATATCTAATCAAGCCTTTGCCCATTTAAAAAAAATTTTGTTTTTGGTAGTATTGCTATTCAGTTATATGAATTCCTTGAATATGTTGAATATTAATCCTAATTAAATGTATGTTTTATAAATATTTTCTTCTATTCTGTAAGTTGTATGTTTATTTTGTGATTGGTTTCTTTGTTGTGCTGAAGGTTTTTAATTTTATAGAATCCCACTTATTTACTTTTGCTCTATCTATGCTTTGGTGTCATATTAAAAAAACAATTGCCAGGACCCATGTGAAGGGGCTGTTTTTCTATGTTTTCTTCTAAGAGTTTTATAATTTCAGGTCTAACACTTAAGTCTTTAATCTATTCTAAGTTCATCTTTCTGTTTGATGTAAGATAAATGCCCAATTTTATTCTTCTACCTGTAGATAATTAGTTTGTCCAACATATTTCATTGAAGAAACTATCCTTTTCTCATTGTGTATTATTGGAACTTGGTTGAAAATTAGTTGACTATCTATTCATGGGTATATTTCTGGGTTCTCTATTCTGTTCCGTTGGTCTGTGTGTCTGTTTTATGCCAGTACCACACTGCTTTGATTACTTTAATGTTGTAATATAATTTGAAATCAGGAAATATGATGCATCCAGTTTTGTACTTATTGTTAAGATTTCTTTGGCTATTGGTGTTTTTGTGATTCCATAGGAATTTTAGAATTTTTTTTCTTCTCTGCAGAATTTCACTGGTGTTTTGACAGGGAGTGCACTGAATCTGCAGATAACTTTGGATTGTGTGTTTATTTTAACAGTATTAATTTATGTAATCCATGAACACAAGATCTCCTTCCATTTATCTGTGTCTGCTTTAATTTCTTTCATAAATATTTTAAGTTTTGAGTAGTCAGAACTTTTAACTTATTGGTTAAATTTATACAATTTTATGCTTTTTGATATCACTGTAAATGAGATTGTTTTCTTCATTTTTTGACAGTTTGTTGTTAGTATATAAATATACACTGATTTTGTGTGTTAATTTTGTATCCTGTAACTATTGAATTTATTAGTTTTAAGAGGTTTTTTGAGTTTTTAGGAAAATTATGTTCTTCATTCTGTTAATGTGATGTGTCAGATTTATTGATTTGTGAAACCATTATGAATACTTGCATCTCAGGACTAAATCCTACATGATCATTGTGTGCAATCTTTTAATGCGCTGTTGAATTCAGCTTGCTAGTATTTTATTAAAGACTTTTGCTTATATATTTATCAGAGATATTGGTTTTTGAGTGTCTTTTCTTGTGGTGTCATTGTTTTGGGTTTTGGTATCTGGGCATTACTGGTCTTCTGAAATGTGATTAGAAGTTGTTATCCTATTCAGTATTTTGAAAGAGATTGAAAAATATTGCATTAATTCTTCTTTATTTGTTTGATAGATTTCTCCAGTGAAACTATCAGCTCCCGGGCTTTTCTTTGTTGGGAAATTTTATACCAAATAAGTATTCTTAGTGGTTAATGATTTGTTGACATTTTCTGTATTTTGTGGTTTAGTGCATAAATTTATGCTTACAGGAATTTATTCATTTATTTTAGATAATCCAATTTATTGGTATATAATTGCTTATAGTAGCCCCTTATAATCTGTTGTACTTCTGTGTTATCATTTGTAATGTATTCTCTTTTGATAATTTTATTTATTTCAGTCTTCTCTCTTTTTTTCTTGGTTAGTCTATGTAAAGATTTGCCAATTTTGTATATCTTCTAAAAAAAACCAATTCTTTTTTTTATTATTATAACCAATTCTTAGTTTCATTGTTCTTTTCTGTTTTTTTAGTCTCTATTTCATTTATTTCTGCTCTTATCTTTATTATTTTTTTATTCTGCTAACTTTCTTATTGGTGTTCTTTTTTCAGCTCCTTAATGTATGAAATTCAGGTTTGTACAGCACTGATTTCTATAAACATTTCTTTTTTTTGGTTGTTTTTTGAGGTGGTGTTTCACTGTGTTGACTAGGCTGGTCTTGAACTCCTGGACTCAAGCTATCCTCTTGTCTCACCTTCCCAATTAGCTGGTGCTACAGGCATGTGCCACTGAACCTTACAAATATTCCTTTAGACTGCTTTTGCTGCATCCTATAAGTTTGAGTATGTTGTGTTTCCATTTTAGTTTGTATCAAGATTTTAAAAATTTTCTCTTTGATTTATTTTACCCATTGGTTGTTTAGGAGTGTGTTGCTTAATATTTACATATGTACATTTTTAAATTTCTCTCCTTTGTTGATTTCCGATATCATACAATTATTTTTGGAAAAGATACTTGATATGATTTCAGCTACAAATCTGTTAAGACTTGTTTTATGGCCTAAAATATGATCTATTCTGGAGAATTCTATCAATGGTCTTGGAAAAAAAGTGTTTATTCTGCTGCTGTTGAATGGGAGTTTCTGTAAATATGTATTTGGTCCATTTGGTCTATAGTTTTTCAGTTCCTCTGTTCATTAATTTTCTATCTGGATATTCTACTCATTGGTGAAAGTAGAGTATTGAGGTGCTCTACTATTATTACATTGCTGTCTATTTCTCCTTTCAGTTTTGTTAATATTTGCTTCTTATGTCTAGGTTATCCAACTTTGCACACATATATATTTATACTTGTTATATATGTTTGATAAATTTTTCACTTATTGTTATATAATAACCTTTTTTGTCTTTATTTTGACAGTTTTTCACTTAAAGATTATTTTAAAAATATAAACGTACTTCTGCTCTCTTTGTAACTATTTGCATGAAATACATTATTTCATCCCCTTGCTTACAGTCATTGTGTGTCTTTAAATGAAAGCCAGCATATACTTGCATCTTGTTTTTTTCGTCTATTTAGTCCCTCTTTCTGTTTTTATTGAATAATTTAATATTTTTACATTTAAAGAAATTATTGGTATATATATGGACTTATTGTTACATATGTGTCTCATATATATTGTTTTCTGACTAAAAAAATCCTTTGTTCTTTTCTTCTTCTCTTGCTGTCTTCCTTTATGATTTGATTTTTTTTAAATAATGGCATGCTTTTTGACCTTTATGTATCTATAACAGATTTTTTTTTTGTGATATGTGATTACTGTGTGTCTTTATCTGTCTAGTGTTGTTAAGAAATAATACTTGAGGCCAGATAATTTATAAAGAAAATATATTTATTTGGTGCATCGTTCTGTAGACTGCACAAAAAACATGGCAAGAGAGGAAAAAGGCAAGAGGAGGCAAAACTCTTTTTAACAACCAGCTCTTTTAAAAACTAACAGAGCAAGAATTCACTCGTTAATGCAAGGAAAATACCAAGCCATTGGGAAAGCCATGGGGCTTACATAAATTATCTTATAGTTATGACAGTCAATTGTAAGCTGATAACAACTTAAATTTGATCACATACAAAAAGTTCAACACTCTCCCCAAATTAATTTTATTGACATCACAATTAACATCTTTGTATATAGTATATCTATTAACAAATTATTGTAGCTGGGGTTATTTATGATGCTTTTGACTTAACTTTTATACCAGAATTAAAAGTGATTTATGTACCATCATTGCGGTATTAGATTTTTCTGAATTTGATGATCTACTTACCTTTACCAGTGAGTTATATACCTTTATATGTTTTCATGTTGATTATTAGTGTCCTTTTATTTTAACTTGAAAAATTCCCTTTAGCATTTCTTGTGAGGTGGGGCCAATGGTGATGAACTCCCTTTGCTTTGTTTGGTAAATCTTTATGTCTCCATTTCTGAAAGGCAGCTTTGCTGAGCATAATGTTCTTAGTTGACAGTTCTTTTCATTTAGCACTTTGAATATGTATTTTCATTCTCTTGTGTTTTGTAGAATTTTAGCTGAATAAGTCATTGATAAACTTATGGAGACTCCCTTGTTTGTGACAAATTGTTTTCCATTTCCTGTTTTCAAAAATCTCTTTGTCTTTGATTTTTGACAATTTTATTATAATGTGTTTCAGTGAAGACATCTATATGCTCTTTAATTTGAATTATTTGAGATTCAGGAATCTGGATGTTTAGTTTTCTATTCCTATTTGGAAAACTTTTTGTCATTAATTGTTTAAGTAAGCTTTCTATCTCTTTCTCTTTCTCTACCCCTTCTAAGATCCTTATAGCATATGTAGTGTACATATTGAATTACTTGTGGGTATCTCATAAGTCTTATAGGCTTTCCTCACTAATTTAATTTTTTTAATTTTTGTTTCTATAACTAGATCATTTCAAGTGATCTGACTTTATGGCACTTATTCTTTCTCATATTTTATGAAGTCTGCTGTTAAAGCTTTCCTGAATTTTTCAGTTCAGAAATTATGGTTTTCAGTTTCAGGATTTCTGCTTTTGTGTGTGTGTGTGTGTGTGTGTGTGTGTGTGTGTGTGTGTGTGTGTGTGTGTTTTCTATTTTTTTGTTGAACTTCTCATATTGTTTATATATTGCTTTCCTGATTTTGTTTAATTGATTGCAAGTGGTAGTTTCTTTTAAAAAACACTTACAATTATCTAAATCTATATCATTGGACTTTCTGTATTCTGTTACATTAAAATCTACAGCTTAGCTTGTAGTTTCATTGGAAATTTTACTCAAGCTAAACTTTGTAACGTTATACACTGTTCTTTTGGAAATATTTGTTCAACAAACAATTCCATTCTTTCAAATCTAACATATTTAATATCCTGCAATTTGACATATTTACAATATCATAGAATCACGTTGGTTAATAGTGCTACCAATCTCATCAGAGAACGTTTTATATATTGTCAAGCTGTCAAGTTCAAGGTGAAGGATATAAGTATTCTAAAATTGCAACTTTTGCTTAGAATTTTAAATGTTTATTATTAGCAAAAAACTACTGCTTTTTTTTCAATAACAATTATTTAGGTATATAGCAAAACTACTTTAGTCCATTTCATCTCACAAGATAAAAGTTTTGTGGTGTTGTTATCTGCTCATGTTATTTTTACTTGGTGGCAACAAATTTAATGATCACTAGCACAATCTGGTGCTGAGAAGTTGATTCATGCTAAGAGTCCCATAATTATTTGTTCATCATTGGTTCTACACTATCAGTGTCCATGACAATTAAGGAAAATATCTCTTAGTTTTGTTTTGAAACTACTTGAAAAACACTGCAATATTTCATCTATATTTCTTTACTTGATTCTATTTGAAATCATCTGCCTATATTATAGAATAAAAGTATTTTTTTAACAAGCTAAGTAGATTTACTCTTAAACCCATGAGTTAGCCAGGTTCAGTGGCTCACCCTGTAATCCCGCACGCTTTGGGAGGCTGAGGTGAGTGGATTGCCTGAGCCCGCGGGTTCGAGACCCACCTGGGCAGGCGAGATCTCATCTCTACAATAAATTAAAAAAGTAGCCCGACGTGGTAGCGCATGCCTGCAGTTCCAGCTATGTGGAAGGCTGAGGCAGAAGGATCGCCGGAGTCCAGCAGGTTGAGGCTGCGGTGACCGGGAGTGGCCACTGCACTCCAGTCTGGGTGACAGAGTAAGACTCCAACTCAAAAAAAAAAACAAAAAAAAAAACTGCATGAGTTTGTTGCTGAGTACACAAAAGACCAAAGTTGAAAGAATGGGCTACATTGGTTGTGATTACTCTCTTTGCTTCAGACTCAAACTAAACCATATAGGAAGCCAGATGTCAAGGAAATATTCCAGCATGTCTTCAGTATTTATATATAGTAATAAACTATGTAATGGGAAAGTACCTTACTCATTAGATACCAGTAAGCCTGAGTAGTAATAAGAAGCACAATAAAAGAACAGGACCAAAAAATACTTAGTTTATTTTGAAAATAAAATTTTACCAAGGTGGTCTTACATATTTCTAGCTTTATTCATCTTACAGCATCAGTTTGAATTGGTAAATTTATTGCACTACATAAAATTATCATGGTTGTATGAGGAATAGTGAATTGTTGATTACCAATCTATGCTGCTTTGTCAATACCATGGTAAAACTCTTGAACCTGACACTTTGTGTCAAACACATCTGATTTCAAATTATGTTAAGTTTAAAAATATTTGAAATACACAAATGTGGTTTTTATTTCAAATATAGTTTTAGTAAATTTGTGTTTAAATCATTTTCCAGAAACCTCTGGAATAGTTGAGTAAATTAATAAGGAAGAGTTAAAAAAAAAATACTACCAAACTTTCTTGGAAATCATAGTCATATCCACTCTGAGGGTAACAGCCGGGACAAACATGTTTACATATTACTGTTAAGCTTTTGGTGATTTTGGACATATTTCTGTTTTGAATATGCATGTTGTGTTAATCAGTTCAGTGGTACATTCATAAACATATTTGTTAAGTAATTTATTACTTATTAATTTATTACATATAATTTTTAACATGTTATGACATATTCCATGTAGTAACATTTATTACTAAACAGTACATGACCCATTAAAGTCCTACTCTGGGAGGACTGAGAGACACATGAGCTAAAAATTGGACAGAGACCTGAACAACTGCCTGAAATCACACTTAGAAAAGAAAAACTGGAAATGGAGGAAGAAAGTGCAACTAATTTGCTGCATACTTTAAAGATATTATAATGGCACTTAATATTATAGTGAAATATAGACTAAGAATATTTTCTCTTCCTATGGTGTATTTATTAGAATTTTCTTGACTATAACTAATGCAATTATTACTCATACTAGTTCACCAAAAAGGGATATGTGATGGAAATTGTTATTTTATGTTGTTGTTGATGAGAAGAATGTCTTTGGTGGTGTCATATAGAAATTAAGCCAAGAAAACAGTAGTGAACCAGGTCAGGACTCTCTCTCTCTCTCTCTCTCTCTCTCTCTCTCTCTCTCTCTCTCTCTCTCTCTCTCTCTCTCTCTCTTTCTCTCTTTCTCTCTCTCTCTCTCTGTGTGTGTGTGTGTGTGTGTGTGTGTGTGTCTTTCTCACAGCTGGTTTGCTCACTGCATTAGCTACATTCTTTCCCAGTGAAACACCACTTTTCTCAAATAGAGGAAAACATGATCTCCGAAGTTTTCATTTAGTGTACTTGACTCCTCTGAACAGAAGTCCAAAATCAGAGAAGAAATGTATTTGTCCACCTTTGGCGAGATGCTCTGCACCACACAGAATAACAAGGACAGAGTCATGGGACTCTCTGCTTAGACAATATTGTTGCAGTATGCGGTGCTAACAATCCCCAAATAAGGAATGGTTATTATTTCTGAGGAAAGGGCTGGTTAATAGGCAGAAAAAATAAATGTTTGCACTGCAGAGATTCATTGTTGCAAATTTTTTTTAAAATAGGTCAATTAAAAGTTATTATAAATTACAGTTATAAGACTTATCAATGTTGAGTGAAAATGAAATTCATTTCTAGACCAACTGCCAGCTGGGGAAAACAAAATGGAAAAGATGCTATGATTGTGAGCCCAGCAGAAGCTTTGCATGTAAATTAATTAGTATTTATTAATGTTAAAGCAGAAAGAGATAAGCATATTAATCTCTTAACAGCAAAGAATATTTTATAAACAACAGACTGTTTTTAAATTAGATTGGTTAATATTGCATTTGTCCTTGTATAAAACAAATGAGGTAGAAAGTGACTTTTCTCATTTTGTTTAATATATACTGGAAATAAAATTATCATAGTGAAAAAACCATAAGCTATTTTATTCTTAAAATACAAAGCACCATCTCATACTCAAAATACAGTTTCATTTTACTGCACATTTCTCTAGATTGAAATATTTTTTAAGTCTGTATCACAACTTTCTAACTGTAATGGTCTTAAGTCAATTATTTAAACTTACCATACCTTCATTTCCTAATCTGAAAAACAGGTTTAATAATTCTATTGAATAAGATTGCAAGTTTTGAATAAAGTGATATAAGGAAATATTTGGAACTAGGATAATTAAAGAGTTACCCTTATTTATGTAGTTGTACTTTTTGATCTTACACACTAACAAATATAGAGACAATAGAAATTATTTTAATATAAATAGGGTTTTAAAAATGGGATAATGCTATGAACTAAATGTTAGTGTCTTCCAAATTTCATATGTTGAAGCCCAAATTTCCAGTGTCATGGTATTTGGAGATAGGGCTTTGGAAAGTAATTAGGTCAGGAAGGCAGCAACCCGGTCTGATGGGATTAGTGCCCCTATGAGAAGAGACACCAAAGCACTTGTTTACTTTTTCTCTCCCTGTGCTTACACTGAAGAAAAGCCATGTGAACACATAGCAACAAGGCAGAGGGACCCCATCTGAACTTGATGATGCTGGCACCCTGATGTTGAATTTTTCAGTTTCTCGACCTGTAAGAAAATGCTTTTTTGTTGTTTAAGTCACACAATCTTTTGTTATGGCAGTCCAAGCTAAGACAGATACAAATTAGAAGTTAACTTAGAAAAAATAGATTGAAATAAGATGGTAAACATGAAGGTGGTCAGCTTTCATTTCAATAAATATTTTATTCTGCCAGCCAGTCTTACTAAGATGGGGCGGGGGAAGAATGGTTTAGTAATAAATAAAGCTGTTTGACTAACATTAGTAAAAATATTCTCAACTCATAGGAAAAAAAAATATATATATACATAAAGATTCATTTTTATACTTATGACAGTGCTGCTTGAATTTTTCTATTATTAGCTTTAAAATGTAAAATACAAGTGGTTATCAAAACCATATAAAAATGAAAATAAAACATTTTTAAAGCTAATGTCAGGTCATAAAAGACACTTTATTTGGTATCCTTCATGTGTATTTCTTTGCAGCGTCTTGTTCTTGATAAAATTTCTTCAAATGCTCCTTCAAGACAAGCTTGCTTGCAGCAGGGTCCATGATGTGAGAGGACTGTAACTCAATTTTCTGATTTAATAGTGCAGGGTTATTCAAGCATGAAATTACCTCCTTCATGTAGAGCAATTCCCTTTGCCTGGCAAGTCAAGGCTCAAAAACTTGATGTCTACTGTGATTACAGCTGTTGACCCAACCAATTGTTGCTAGGAATCAGAGTTAAGCTTTTCTGTATGCCCCGCTGAAGAAAATATGTCTCTTCAAACAGCGAGAGGGTGAAAATAGGTATGTGGGTCTTCTTACAATCTCAGCACTATGTGATTATCTGCTGGGCTTAAAGGAACCAAATATGATTATAGCACAGATGGGAAATGTTGTATTTTAAAAATTGATTAGAATATGCTTTCATTAGATATAAATGAGTTACTTTTATTAAAAACTCTACCAGTTTTAAGAATTACAGAGGAAGCAAAGTCCAGCTCATTTTTTTTTCTTTGACCATCTGCTCTGCAGGAAAAATATTAAAAACAAGTGGTTTTTCCCCATTAGCTTACTCAAACACCATAAGTGCGGTTGTTTTGCATTGTAACCCCTGAAGTCTGAAATTGAATAGTGGAGACCTGTCCAGGAGTAATTTAATTTAAGCCACAAATTTGAACCCCATATGTAATTATATTTCTTCTAGTAGTCACTTAAAAATTAAAAAAAGGAAAGAAATAGCTTAAACTGATTTTAATAATATATTACTTACCCAATACATTAAAATATTATTTTCAACACTTAAAAAAAATTGATAAGATATTTTCTATTCTTTTTCATATTAAGTCTTTGAAATACTGTGTATATTTTACATTTACAGCACATTTCAATTTGAAGTAGTCATATTTCAAGTGCTGAATAGCCATATCTTCCTATCATTTGGGACAGTACAGATCTATCTTCTTTAACATCCTAAAACATTATCTCTGGATGCAAGGGTTTTCAGAAACTTTGAGTGCAGACATTAAAGATGTGCAATGAGTGACAGGAAGAAAGAAGGATATTTGTTTTAGTGAGGATTTTTCAATATGAAACGTGTATATAAAGGTAATTTTTGTTTATATAACTAAAACAATAACAAGTATTCATACACACACACACACACACACACACACACACACACACACACACACATACACATACTTGAATTATTGGCTTACTAACTCTTCTTGTCTGACCAGAGTAATGGATTATGAGATTCAGATTTATTTATTCTTTAAAGGCTAGACAACTACTGTTTCAGATGTAATGAAAGGTCTGGGAAGGCTGCAGCAGAAGTAAGAAAAGTGTTATTGTTGAATGAGATTTAGCACAGAGTCATAGGCGATATTAAAAACATCCAACTACAGGAAGAGAAGTTCAGAAAGGAAGCATTTTGTTGTGCAATATGAATGAATTCATCCCGAATAGTGCATTCCAGTGCTTTTGCTAAAGTTCAAGTCACCTTGCAATTTGGATAAATGTTTAATTGATGGTTTTTAGACTGGGATATGATGCCTAAAATAGACCACAAAGTCATCCAGGTTTATTTGGGTTATAATTATATTCACGGGGGATAAATGACTACCAATGTAATTTTCTATTTTAAACTTTTAATCTGCCTGGAACCAACTATATAGCATACACTTTTTCAATGTAGTTAATAGTATTATGAAATAAAATCACTTGTTTGATCTATTTCTGAATAATGACCAAAAATAATTTTATTTTAAAAATATCCTGTAAAAAATCTACAATTGTTGTATGTACAAGCAGATAGGCACAAATATTGTATGTGTTTATCCACCCCAACTTTCCCCTATAAACTCAAAGGTTCTGCTATCTTTAGCTGCATTGTTTTTCATCCTTATTAAATAGAACCCATGGTCTTCGGTTTGGAAGCATCCATGTTTGTGTACTTCAGTTTTATCTCCACAATTAGGTAAGCTCTTCTTGGAGGAAAGTAGGTGCTCTTCCTCAGAGCTGGCCAGAATGATATAGACAGTTTTTGGCTCCTGAAGAACCATGGTCATGACTAAACATCACTTGAATATTAGAAGTTTTTCTACCTCTAGAAACTTCCTCAGGAGTCTGATTTCCTCCTGATTTCTGGTCTTTGATCAATCATAATCATGACCTAACCGGCACTGACAGAAGCATACTACCCTGCTCCAAGAAGTTTTTGCTGTAGTGCTGCATCCTTGCACCATAGAGGTAATAACTAATAACAGTTTTTCTCATCTAATTTACCTCCTCTTATTGCTAGAAAATGTGTGTCAAAAGTTTGCTCTGATTTATATTATTTATAGGCAATGAGTGGCTTCTGGAGCAAGACTTACTGGATTTCAATCGCAGCTCCTTCTCTGACTATCTGTGTTGCTTTAGGAAAATTATTTAACCTCCCTGCTGTGTCTCAATTTCCTCATCTGTGAAATGGAAAGAATAATAGCAGCCTACCTTTTATGATCACTGTGAGGATTAGATGATGTGGGAACCAGATGTGTTAATTAATATAAACCACATTGCGTAGTATGAGTTATTATTATCACTGTAAGATAATATCTTCTTATAGGAGTAGTTCTTTTTTGCTCTTTATTTTAAAGATGTGAGGTATGATTCAGTGTTAGGTAAAATGTTGATTACCCACGTACCCTTGTTGATGAGGTGTGCCCCTCCCTCCTCTGGCAGTTTCCCTCAATTGCCAATCCCATCCTCCATCCCCTAGCAGTTTTCCACTACTGCCAATCCCTTTCTTATAGTATTATGATAATTGTTCAAGGTCCACTTATGTGTGAGAACATGTGGTACTCTGCTCTTTGTTTCTGTGATAGATCACTGAGTATGATAGACTCTAAATCCATTCAAGTTGCTGTGAATTCCATATGTTTGTCCTTCTTTATGGCTGCATAATATTCCATTGCATATATATAAAACATTTTTTTATCTAGTCCAGCTTCAATGGGCAGTGTAGTTGGCTCCATGTTTCTGCTATTGAGTAGAACTGCAACAAACATGCATGTGCAGGTATCTTTTTGGTTGAATGACTTGAGTTCCTCTGAGTATATTCCCAATAGGGGAATTGGTGGGTCATATGGAAGGTCAATTTCTAGTTCTTTCAGAAATCGCATGCTGTCTTCCAAAGAGGTTGCACTAGTTTGCATTCCCACCAGCAGTGTAGAAGTGTTCCTTTTTCTCTGCATCCTTGTCAGCAACTGTTGTTTGTTTTATTAATGTTGGTCATTCTTACTGGGATTAGGTGGTATGTCAATGTGGTTTTGATTTGCATTTCTCTGTGATTAGTGAAGCTGAGCACTTTTTCAAGTGTCTGTTGGCTGCCCATATATCTTCTTTTGAGAAGTGTCTATTCATGTCTTTTGCCCACTTTTTAATGGGCTATTTGTTTTTTTCCATTTGGCATGTTTGAATTCCTTGTAGATCCTAGATGTCAGATCTTTGTCAGAAATACAGTTGGCAAATCAAAACTGCACATTGAAATCACTCAGTAAACATTTTTAAAAAATCAAAATACCTGAGTCTCAATCTAAATGTGCTGAATTAGAACCTCAAGAGGTGTCTCATCACGTGTGTGTTTCTTTTTTTTTGTCAGTTTCCTTGGTTTCAGTTTTTAATCAATTATAAACTAATTGTAAACTAACACCATTCTGTGTTCTGTTGACTCTAGAACTCTATTCAATCTCAGTATTTACCAAGAGATCTCAAATGAGTTGAGACAAATATTTTTTCATGCTATTCACATGCAGAGCAAAAAATAGTGCAGTTGGAAAGAAGAGAAGAGGTTAAAGTTTAGCTATGAAACTAATGTAGACAAAAAGAGAAACCTAGATTTCTGTTAAGCTCTATAGTGAACAGCATTTCCTGAGGGATTGGGAGTGAGTGAATGGTCCTATTTGAACCATACGGTACATCTGATAGTCTTTGTATCTTTTTCCCCAAGATTTCCATTGCCCCTTCAGAGCATAGCTGCACTATATTAGGGTAAACTTTTCATGTTTACCCCAATATTATTATTAACTAACATTTGATTAAAAGGTGTCTGAGTGTTAAACATGGTTCTAAGGGCTTTACATGATTTTATCACAATAATGCAATGAACTAGAAACTAATTACTGTCACCATTTTACCTATAAGGAGCGTGTGGTTGGAGAGTTTAAGCAATTTGCCAAAGTCATAAAATGTATAAGCGATGCAGCCAGGATTTTGAGCATTTCAGCCTTAAGAGCTGGACTCCAGAGCCACATTCTTTGAGCACTGCTCTGTGCTGCTACCTCCCTCAACTGCAGTTCTTCAGCCAGATCCACTTGAGAATAAATACATCCTTTTATATACTACTGTTTCAGAGAAATAGAAATATTCTTACCCTGGGCATATCTTTCTCTCTCCTGACTTTGGTCTTCAGCTGCTAGTTTTGGCCACTGTCAAGATTTCCTAGTTGAAATTGCTATTCTTAGTATTTCAGGTTTTCATGCTATTGAAAACAATTTTTCATTTTCTTTTAAAAATGTATCATGGGAGAAATGTAGTCATTTTTCCTTCAGGGCTCTTTCTGTTAGACATGATTAAATAATCTACCTCAATAAATGTACTCAGCCAGGTAAAACAGAGACTTCCTAAGAAACCATAATTCTCATAAGTTTTAAAGGCTATTTCTCACTTGAAACTTTAACCATTACCCCAATCTTCTCCTGCTTCTAACACTTCTTTACATTTTTAACTCTTTTGTCTGACAAATATATGTATATACATCTTGTCTAGTCTTTCTTTGTTTAACACTCAAGGCCTTCCACACATGTGGGAGATATAACTTATAGCTTCCTTGTGGTGATTAAAGATCAGCCACTTCAAATTTTGAAGAAATCTCAGCTAAGGGGCTTAAATCAACTACTCTGTCTTAACTTTTAAACCAGCAGATAACTATATATGCAAAACACTCTGCCTAGCTAAGTCCTTTCAGTGAAATGATTTTGCCACTAAGTGACATCTATTTGGCTAGCCCATGCTCTGTTCTTTTGTACCAGAACCCCAATTCCACTTTGAAGAACCGTACTGCTCCTATTCATAGATCCATGATTAGGATAATTTTGAACCAACCAGGATGAAGACTAAATCTGTGAATTCTCTTGCCCATATTAATTTCACCAGGGTTGAGCCTGTGAATCAGTTTAAACCAATGACAACTGCAAATACTGGCTAGTGTCCTCTGAGTAAGAAGCTTCCTCTTTCCTCTGAGAACTATGAAAAAAATACAATCTCTTTTCTTCTTGCTGTTGGGATACAAGATTATAAAGGCTAGAACTGTTGCAGCTATTTCTGATAAAAAGAGAAAAGCCAGTCTTAGAAAGGATCTGATACTCAGAAAAGGAAGGCTGAGGTGGAAGGATTGCCGGAGCCCAGCAGGTTGAGGCTGCGGTGGCTGGGAGCGGCCACTGCACTCCAGTCTGAGCAACAAAGTGAGACTCCAACTCAAAAAAAAAAGAAAGTCTCATGAATTACATTGTGAGAATTCAGATCAAACCATACATACACTCAGAGAACTTTGAGCTTTATAATTCCTTTTTTTTGCTTAAGGCTGTGTTGTCTGTGGTTTTTATTACTTGCAACATAAAGAGTTTTAAATGATACATCAAGAAAGAAAAAGAAGAGTTTATGCTTGAATTATAAACCTTGACAGCAGTTCTTTTATTTTTTTAATTGTTTAATTCATTGTTATTTGTCAGACCAAAGATACAGAGACATTAAATACTTAGATAATCATAGATCCAGAGGCAATGTAAAGAAAGAAATAAAAAGCAAATTTTTGTTTTTTGGGTTTTTTTGAGTTGAAGTCTCACTGTGTCACCCAGACTGGAATGCAGTGGCACACTCCCGGCCACAGCAGCCTTGACCTGCTAGACTCCAGTGATCCTTCCGCCTCAGCCTTCCAAGTAGCCAGAACTACAGGCGCATGCTACCACACCAGGCTAATTTTTGATTTATGTAGAGATGAGGTCTTGCCAAGTTGCCCCGGTGGGTCTCGAACCCACAGGCTCAGGCCACCCACTCACCTTGGCCTCCCAAAGTGCTGGGATTACAGGCTGAACCACTGGACCTGGCCAAAAGCAAGTTTTAATAAACTCAAATCCTGTGTTTAAAGACTGATTCACTCAACATAATGATGAATATGTGTTTGAAAATACTAGTGATACTAATAGCAAGCTACTATCAGTCATTGCTAAGTGAGTTTGTTTATTATTAATAATATAAACTTTGCAATAATTATAAATACAACCATGTTTCAATAGTCACAATGTAATTATATATGCTTTCACAAACAAATGTCTTTTGATGGTCTTTGTATTTTTATTTCAAATAATTAGAATCTCTTAAAATTAGCATTTTATGACTTTCTATTGAATGCCCTTTGGCAACATTTTTGCTAAGTGGCCATATAACCTATGTTTAAGCACTGTGGGTTCTAATTTTGGCTGGTTCTTACTGTTTTCACATGCTTCCTTAGCATCACACATGAATCATCCCATTGCTGTCTCATTCCCTTTGTGCCCTATAGAAATTCAATTTACACATGAAAGCCTTTTAGAAATTTAAAGATATCCTTGATAGATTTTATTTATTTTTATACAATCTCTAACATCTTCTTCAGGATAAATTCTCTCAGCATCCTCAAGTTATGTGATTATGTTCTCAATATATTATAACTATAACAAAGTGTTTTTCCCTTAAGGATGTGACTACCATCTTGGAACAGAAAACTGAAGTGGATTGGTGCTGAAATGGATTGCTGAAATAAGAGTTGGAGTCCTAAGGGGTACTTTAAGTTTATAGACTTTTCAGCTCAGATTACAGAATAAAATGTAAATGTTATTAACTTTGAAAAAGTAAAATGTCCCGGTACCAGATTAGAAGATAGATGGAGAGGAGTTGAGGGGCCGAACTCGGTGGCTCAGCCTGTAGTCCCAGCACTTTGGGAGGTCGAGGCGAGAGGATTGCATGAGCCCACTGGTTGGAGACCCACTCAGGCAACTTGGCGAGACCTGTCTCTACAGTAAGTCAAAAAATTTTCCAGGTGTGGTAGTGCGCGCCTGTAGTTCCGGCTACTCAGAAAGTTGAGGCAGAAGGATCGCAGGAGCCCAGCAGGTCAAAGCTGCAGTGGCTGGGAGCGTGCCACTGCCCACCAGCCTGGATGATAGAGTGAGACTCCAACTAAAAAAAATAAATAAATAAATAAGAGAAGGAGTTGAAGGGTCAAGGAGTTAAGGAGTTAATAAGATTATCATGCAAAATGGAAAATTAAGATCTGGTCTCTATGGTTTATGTAATAAGAAATAAAGGTTTGGATATGGTACCTAAAAACATACAAAAAAATACAAAGTTAATAGAGTAATTAACAATAGTACTATAACCATATTGGGAGAATGAAAATGATATATAGAAACCAAATCTTAATGCAGCATAACAGGATTTCAATGATTGTTACCCTTTTCAGTAAAAATGTACATATGTGTTCAAATTAAAAGATAATAGTATATTATTTACAGATATGGAGAAGAAACAGAAACAAGTCCAGATGCTTGTTATCTAGGGAGCTGAACGCAGGATGGGGAGTTTGATAAGGAAATGATGGCTTTTAATTATAACTTCTTGTGTATTTTTAAAAACCATTTACATGTAATCTTTGATTAAAAATAATCATTATAATAGGCTCAGAAAACTGATTCTCTTCTGTCATTAATTTGTGTTATATCTAAATTTTATTTTTTTATAGTTGACAGAACACTATACCTATTATATAAATACTGTAAAAAATGGAAGGTAAGAGGAAGTGTTTAAGTCTAAGAGTTAAAATAAAATACACTGCAAAAAATTTTTTAGGTTTAATATTACTTAAAATGGAACTCAAATTTGATTTTCAGGAGGATTTTTCACTGCCTTATGCTTTCTTTATAATCAAACAGCAGAGAATGAGTAAATTCAACTTCAGGAAACTCAAGGTTTAGTAACTTTTTCTTCTTTGATACCTTATGAAATATCACAGTGGTTTCATTAATTCAATTTTTATTTTTATGTAATTTAGTTCTAAGACAAGATAGTGAGGATTTTATAATTATTTAACAGTGGAAGCTAACAAGATATGACTGAGTAATTTTGTTTATATATACACTAGAATTTTCCTGTTATTAAAAATCAGTCTTATAATTGTGTCATAAAATTTGATTAGGGACATAAAAATGGAGATTATAATACTATTAGAATGCAGAGACTCTGCAATTTTTTTTAAATGTAATTTTGGAATGTATCACTTTAGATACGGAATACAGAATTTCTTAACCCTAGGGTTAAAAAAATTATCTGAATTCTGTCTTGAATTTTCTAAGACTTGTAATAATCAAGGCTTAGACTGAAAGCATAATAAACTATTCACTGTGTCCTTGATTTTATAATTACAGAGCAAGAATTCAACAGATATGCACAGTTGCTATATTTCACATAGACTCACCAGAAATCATATATTCAACATAAGTAAAATCATTTCCACTGGCCATTCATTTTTTTGGTAAGAAAGTAACCATTCATTTTTTGGGTAAGGAAGGGAAAGGGGTTTATTTTTAAACTATTAAGGTGTTAAAGTTTTTATAAATTGTTATCTCTGAAAGTTTTTATTTTAGGAGTTATAATGATATATTGGATAGTGAGTATAGAACATAGTCCTTGCATATTGAAGTCAATTCTCACAGTATTATTATTTAACTTATGCATGAGGCATATTTTTTCTTATTTGTTTTACTTCCAATGAAAAGGACTGCTGCCTTAACCATGGAGATGGGTGGCGGTCAATGAGAAGATCCCACCAAATATATGAAATGTGGTCTGGTAAGCATATGGCAGAAGAGATGGAGAAAATGCCAATACACTTTTTTAAAATGTGTTTTTCATGAAGATTGTCTTAGTTCAGTTGTGCTACTATAACAAAATATTATAGATGAGTAAGTTATACATAACATAATTTTCTCAATGTTTTGGAGACTGGGAAATCCAAGATCAAGGTGCTGATAGGTTCAGTGTCTGGTGAGGAGCCCAGTCTCCACTTCTAGGATCATATCTTATTGTGCATCCTCCAGAGTGGGAAAATACTATGTCCTCACATGTCAGAAGGTAGAGAGCAAGAGGGCCAAGACTTCATAAAGTCTCTTTTATAAAAGTCCTAATTCCATACACAAGGGTAGAGCTCTTATAGGCTCATCACCTCTTAAAGGCCCCCACCTCTTAATACTATCACATTGGTCATTAAATTTCCTTTTTTGATATTTAAATTAAATTTTATTGAAATAGTAATTCACTTATTAGAAAAATATATATTTAATTTTATTTTTTATGCTTCTATTTTTTTCTTTTAATTATTATTTTATTTATTTATTTATTTTGAGTTGGAGTCTCACTCTGTCACCCAGACTGGAGTGCAGTGGCATGCTCCTGGCCACTGCAACCTTGACTTGCTGGGCTCTGGCGATCCTTCCACCCCAGCCTTCCAAGTAGCCGGAACTACAGGCGCATGCTACCACACCCAGCTAATTTTTGATTTATTGTAGATACAAGGTCTCACCAAGTTGCCCAGGTGGGTCTCGAACGCCCTCTCAGAGTGCTGGGATTACAGACTGGGCCACCGAGCCCAGCTTATTTTTTATTTTATTTTAAAGACGTGGGTACAATTCAGGGTTAGGTATACAAATGTTCACTATAAAGGTACCCCTGTTAATGAGGTGTGCCTCCCCTTCTCCAGGCAGATTCCCACTACTGCCAATCCTGCTTCCCCGCCCCCACCCTGCCCAGCAGTTTCCCACTACTGCCAATCATTCACTTATATTATTATGATAATTGTTCAAAGTCCACTTATGAGTGAAAACATGTGATACTCAGTTCTGTTTCTGTGATACATCACTTGGTATTATAGACTCTAAGTCCATCCAGGTTGCTGTGAAGTTCATGATTTGTGTCTGTGTAATATTCCATCATGTATATATACCACATTTTTTTAACCAATCCTCTTTTGATGGGCAGTATGGTTGGTTCCAGGTTCTTGCTGCAGTGAACAATGCTGCAATAAACATAAATGTGCAAGTATCTTTTTTATAGAGTGATTTGAATTCTTCCAAGTATATTCCCAGTAGGGGAATTGCAGGGTCGTATGGAAGGTCAATTTTTAGATCTTTTATGAATTGCCATACTGTTTTCCACAGAGGCTGTACTAGTTTACACTCCCACCATAGAGTGGGAAGTGTTCCCCTTTTGTCATCATCTCCAGCATCTGTTGTTTTTTGAGTTGTTAATGTGAGCCATCCTTACTGCAGTAGGTGGTATCTCAGTGTAGTTTTAATTTGCATTTCTTTAATGACTAGTGAGGCTGCTCATACATCTTCTTTTGAGAACTGTCTGTTCATATCTTTTGCCCATTTTGTAATGGAGCTGTTAGTTTTTTATGTTTCAGTATGTTCCTTGTAGATCTTAGATGTTAGGCCTTTGTAACATCTTAGATGTCAGGCCTTTGTCAACATACAGTTGGCAAATATTTTTTCCCTGTCTGTGGGTTGTCTCCCAGCTCTTTTGATGGTTTCTTTGGCTTTGCAGAAGGTTGTCAGTTGATGCGATCCCACTTGTCTGTCTTATCTTTTATGGTATGGGCGCTTAGGGTTTTGATCAGGAATTGGTTGCCGGTTCCAATTTCCATAAGGGTATCTCCTGTATTTTCTAAGATTCTTATAGTTTGAGGTTTTACATGTAAGTCTTTGATCCATTTAAAGTTGATCTTTGTGTATGGTGGTAGGTAGGGATCTTGTTTTAATTTTCTGCATGTGGTCAGTCAGTTTTCCCAGCACCATTTACTTAGTAGGTTTTCCTCTCCCCAGTCGGAAGTGGAGGCTTTGTTGAAGATGAATTGGTTGAGTAATTGAGATTTTGCTTTTGGAATCTCTATTTTGTTTCTTTGGTCTATATGCCTGTTCTTGTACCTATCAGGCTGTTTTGATTATTGTAGCTTTATAATAGAGTTTTAAGTCTGGGAGTGTGATACCTCCTACTTTTTTTTTTACCTGAGGATTGTTTTGGCGATTCATGGTTGTTTATGTTTCCCTCTGAATTCCTGTATTGTCATATCCAGGTCTGAGAAGAATGTGGATGGCAATTTAATGGGCATTGTGTTAAATCTGTAGATTGCCTTGGGTAGGAATGACATCTTAACAATGTTGATTCTTCAAATCCATGAGCATGGAATATTTTTCCATTTATTTGTATCATCTTTGATTTCTTTGAGCAGTGTTTTGTAGTTTTTATTGTAAAGGTTTTTCATGTCTCTGGTTAGGAAGTTGCCAAGGTATTTGAATTTTTTTTTTCCTGGTTATTTTGAATGAGATTGTGCTTCTTATTTGGGTTTCTGTGTGTTTGTTGTTGATGTATAGAAATGAGATTGTCTTTTGTACATTGATTTTATACCTTGAGACTTTGCCAAAGTCCTTTTTCAGTGAAAGGAGGTTTTTGACAGATTATCTTGGGTTTTTGAGGTATAGATCATGTCATTGGCAAAGAGTGATACTTGACTTCCTCTTATCCTATTTGGATACCACTGATCTCCTTCTCTTGTCTGATTGCTCTAGTTAGGACTTTCAAAACTATGTTGAAAAGGAGGGGTGAGAGTGGGCCTTCTTGTCTTGTGCTGGTTTTCCAGATAAATGGTTCCAATTTTTGTCTGTTTAGCAATATGCTGGCTATGGATTTCTCATAGATGGCTCACTATTTTGAGGTATGTTCCATTGCTTTCTAGAGCTTCAAGGGTTTTTATCAAGAAAGGGTGCTGGATTTTATCAAAAGCTTTTTCTACATCTAATGATATAATAATGTGACCTTTATTTTTTATAACTGTTATTATATTTAATAATGTTTATGGTCTTAGGAATGTTGAACCAGCCCTGCCTCCTGGGGATGAAGCCTCCTTGGTCATGGTGGATGATGTTTGAGATGTGTTGTTGAATTTGATTTGCTAGGATCTTGTTGAGAATTTTAGCCTCAATGTTAATCAAGGATTTTGGCCTGTAGCTCTCTGTCTTTATTGGATCTTTACCTGGTTTTGGTGTCAAAGTGATATTTCTTCATAAAATGATTTGGAAAGAGTTCCATTTTTCTGGATTACCTGTAATATTTCAGTAGGATTTAGGTTAGTTCCTCCTTGTATGTTTTATAGACTTCTGTTGGAAAGCCATCTAGTGCAGGGCTTTTTTTAATAGATAATTTTCTTATGACATTATCAATTTCCTGGATTGTTATTGGTCTGTTTAGGGTCTCAATTTCTTCTTGTTTCAACTAGTATGATGTCAGAAAGTCTTGCATTTCCTTTAGGTTTTCAACTTTGTTTCCATATAAGTGTACATAGTAGTCTCTGATAATCTTTTGTATTTCTTCAGGGTCAGTTGTGACTTGAAATTTTACACTTCTGATTGTGTTTATTTGGGCTTTTTCTCTCTTTTTCTTGGTCATTCTAGCTAGGGGACCATCAATCTTGTTTATCCTTTCAAAGAACCAGCTGTGGTCTGAGAAGGTGCATGGCAGAATTTCAACCTTGTGAAATTTGTTTATGCTTGATTTATGGTCGAGCATGTGGTCAATCTTAGAATATGTTCCATGTGGTGCTAAGTAGAATATATATTCCATAATTATTGGGTGGAGTATTCTGTAGGTATCAATTAAGTCCATTTGGTCAAGTGTCACATTGAGGTTTTGGATCTTTTTGTTGATTTTTTGTCTTGATGATCTGTCTAGGATCATGAGTGGGGTATCCAAGTCCCCAGCTATGATAGTGTTAGAGTCAATATCTTTTTTAAGTTTGCCTAGAAGCTGCTTTATGAACATTGGTGCTCCTATGTTGGGTGTATGTTTAGGATGGATATTTCTTATTGATGGATTGAACCTTTTATCATTATGTAGTGACCTTCTGTATCTTTTTTAACTTTTGATAGCTTAAAGGCTATTTTGTCTGATATTAAAATTATGACTCCTGCTTGCTTTTGTGTTCCATTCACTTGAAATTTTATTTCCCATCTTTTTATTTTGAGTCTGTGAGGGTTCTTTCTGGTGAGATGAGTTTCTTGGAGACAATATAAAGCTGCCTCATGATATTTTATCCATATTGCCATTCTATATCTTTTCAGGGTGCAGTTAGCCCATTCACCTTCAGACTAATTACTGAAACGTGAGAGTTTATCCCTGTCATGAGGTTCTTATAGAGTTTGTTATTGTTGTTGCTGTTTGTTTGTTTTCTTTCTTTTGATTTTTGGGTTGATTCATGTGTGTTTTCCATCTTTTTCCTGCACTCTTGTGAAGAACATTGCTGTTCTTTTTTTCATTTCTTCTGTGTTCTATACTTTCTTGAATGTTTCTTGTAAAGCTGGTCTGGAAGCAGCATAAGCTCTTAGGGATTAGAGGTCTGGGAAAGATTTTAATTCTCCCTCATAGATGAAGCTTAGTTTAACTGCATAGGTAATTCTTGGTTAAAGTTGTTTATATTTGAGGACTTTGAAGATTGGACTCGAAGCTGTCTTCTGAAGTGTTTTCTGTGGATAAGTCTGCTGCTATTCTCATTGGTCTTCTCCTGTAGGTAGTCTGACTTTTTTCTCTTGCTGCCTTTAGGATTATTTTTATGCCTACTTTGTGTAGGTAAATTATTATGTGTCTAGGAGTTGGTCTACTCATTTGTTGTCTTGCAGGGGTTCTCTGAATCTCTTGTGTTTGAATGGTCACATCACTGATGAGATGAGGGAAGCTTTATTGAATAATTTCATGAAATGTTTGTTCCAGGGTGATCTCTGTCACTCTTTCTGCCCCAGGAAGTTCAATTAATCTTAGGTTCGACCGCTTAAAATAATCGCTCATCTCTTAAAGACTTTACTCTGTCTTTTAAAGCTTCTTTTCTATGTTTTTGATGTTTGTGTTAGTTCCATAGTTTGGTCCTCAAGCTCTGAGATTCTTTCTTCTGCTTGGTTAATTCTGCTTTCCTTGCTTATCAGTTTATTATTTATTTCATTCACTGTATTCTTTATTGCTGTTATCTCAATTATCAACTCCATTCTTTCCTCTTATTTCTCCTCAATTCTATTTATTCTCTCTATGAATGTCTTGATATCTGGGTTTGTGGTTTGAAACCAGTCATTCTGGGGGCTCTTCGTTGTTTGCATTCTGAAGTCAGTTTTCTCAGTGTCTGACCTCCCAGCGGTCCATGTGAGATCCATATTCTTCTTTTGGTTTTTCTTTATTTGTGCAGATTTTCCTCACTCCTTTCTTTCCCTTCTTCTTTAACCCTGTTGTTCAGGGATGGGGGTAGATTTTACTTCTGTTTGCTCAATCTCCTATTCTTCTTTATGTGGATCTTCGTTCAATTCTGAAATTGGACTGTGGTGGGAGAGTGTACTTTTTGCAGTTTTGAGATTTAATTGAGGAGGGAGCTGTGATTCAGAATCTATCTGCAGATCCCAGTATCCACTGACAGGTGTGTGGGCCCCCTGAAACCCACTCCCCACTGTCTTACAATCTGTTCATGAAGTGGGGGTATAGGTTTGCTCCCTGAAAGCAAAATGAGGTAAGAAAAAGGAAAAGAAAGGAAAAAAAGAAGAAGGGAGGATGAAAGGAAGGTGGAGAGAGAGGAGTAAGAGGGAAAACAGACAGACGTACCAACAAATGAAAAGAGACAAAAACAAAGATAGAAATTAGTAAAAAAAATACAGATAATCATACAAACACAAAAACCAACAAAAAAAACCCCCTATTCTTGTACTCTCCCTCAGAAATTCCCATACACAGACAGGAAGTCTAAAAAAAAAAAAAACAGTAATTAAGCAACCCCTTCAGGTCCCCTCCCACTGTGGGAACTTATTTGTCCTCTCAATAAACCCTGCTTTCTAAAAATAAAATAAAAATAAAAACAGTAATTAAATAACAGATGCAGAAACAAAGCAAATAAGAAAACATTATCAAAAACTGAAAGAAAGGAAAAAATCTTAAACAGAAAACAAGCAAACAAACAAACACACACACAAACAAAAAAAAAAAACCTCACTCTGAAGTCTTTCCTGTTAGTCAAACTTCTTTTTCAGCTCTAATCTCCAGTCCCTCCACTCTGCTCTCAGAGAAGACTAATAGGTTTGCTTTTAGGGTGGGTCAGATGCACCAGGCCTACTGCGTGAGGATGGTGGATCAGATCAGAATTCATCCAATTTGCTGCCTGTCAAGTCTGCCACTCAGATCTGATCTGTCTGTGTCCGATCCAGTGTGAGGGTGGGGTGTCTGTCTCTCCAGTTTAATGAAATTACCTCTAGGTCCCAAGTTGGAGGCTGGGTGGAACTGGTGGGGCAATTCAGGTCTCTGCCTGGTCCTGAAACAGAAAATGGCTGCAGTCTGCGTTTCCTCACTGGGGGTGGGTCTCCTCTCCAGCTCTCCCTATCTTCTCTCTTCACGCATGGGATCAGGGGTCCAGCCGCTTTGCTGTTGCAGGTGATGGTGTAAAACAAGTGCCAGGTGATGAGAATCAGCTGTGTTAGGCAGGCTCTTCTCAGGAGAGATCCAAGAATGGCAGAAGATCCTACCTGCCAGCGGCTCCAATCTCAGAGCAGTGGGGAGTTGCAGTCACCTCCAGATAAGAGCCCTGGGTGCATGAACTCGAGTCTTCCCTTAGATGGACTTTCACTCTGGTCATTAAATTTCAATACCTGATTTTTGAAGAAGACAGTCAAACTACAATTGAGACTATGGTATAAAATTTGACTAATGTATATGATTATGCTTCTTTTACTTTTATTGTGAGCTCAAGAGGCTTTAGGGATAGACTAGGAAATGTGACATCTTATATAATTTTTTCCAAGAAAATGCAACCCTATTTTACAACTAAATAAACTTGAAGAAAAGACTTTTTGTAATAGTATTAGTTTCTACATTTGAAGTCTGTGTGTGCACATGTGTGTATAGTCACATCAGGTACATGTATTATATTAGTTGGTGAGAGCTATTATCAAGTTCAGCCAGCTAACTGAAGGAATCATGATCAGCCTACGAAGAACTGTCATAGGTATTAATAATGAAATCTCAATGACTGCACAGTGATGAAATTATACTGTTGATAGTTAATAAAGACAATAGAAGTCTTGCATGAATGTATGTTGATGACAGTGTGGGAGAATAATTCTCTCTGGTTGCACTTTGAAATCCTAGCATGTCATAGAAGCTTTGTTTGATTTGTTGCTATTGCTTTCTTGACAGATATTCAATTTAGGGAAGAAGCTCTGAGACCAACGCATGTTACCTGCTTTGTGAAGCATGGCATTAAAGACTGTCTTATACCTATTAGCAATCATGACAAGAAGATGTTAGTAGCAATGACACATGGGTATATGTGTATAGCATCACTCTCTTACTTTTTATTTAAAGTAGCATGCGATTGAGCACCTTAGACAACTATTCCAAATAGGTTTAGATAATTTTACAGCTTAAATATAGAGTCTCAAAACCGTAGACTATAAAATGTTATTCTTTAGATCATAATTTTTTAAAAAGTATCCTTGTTTATCTCATTTCAACTTTATCTTTATTTGTATTTTGTTAATGTAAGAGTCAATTCTAATGTTTTTTTTCCATAATCATGTTTATGTAAGAATTCTTTGCTTTTCACTTACAGAATTGGCATCTTGTGGAACAGATATATCTAAAAAAGAATAATTTGTATCTGGCAGTGCTTGCCCTTTAACTGAGTTCTTCAGTTAGACTGATTCTCATTTATAGACATGGATGTCATCTGTGCTTCTTTCTTGACATCATGACTCTGAGAGAGTCACCTACCTTTATTATTACTGTTTACAATTTGTTTCTTGACAACCACATTTTTCCAATCATGTTGTGTTGATAAAAGTAAACTTCTGTCATTTATATTGCTTATCTTACTTCCCCTTAGATTTATTTTAATCCAGAATACTTTTATGAATCACCTACTGTGTACCTGGCTGCATGCAAGGTTGCTTTCTGTCTTGCAGGAAAGATAGATAACAATATCACAGAAGAAGAATACAGACATCTATGAAGTATTAATAAAGCACTATTGTGGAAGAAATAAAAACCTTGCCTTTCACAGGAAGGGGATGGATTGGGGTAGTTAGGGAAACCCCAGTAAGATAATATTTGATCTAGACCTTGAAGGATATATGTATTTTAATTGCATATAATAACTACTGTATGTTCTGTAATTGTAGATCTCTTCTGTATGTTCTGTAATTACAGATCTCTTTTTTAGTGAACACTGTTGCTTTTAATGTACTTGAGAATACACAATTTTGCTTTTAGATGAGTACAAACACACTTTTTCAGGTGGACTCTACAGATTAAAATTATGACTGTCAGTATTCTCTTTTGTAAGCTATGGTCCAGGAAGCCCAGGAAACCATAGGAAAGTAATACTTTAGCAGTCTAGTGAAAGTTTAGAAGATTTCACAGGCTACCAGATAGCCAATACTAAGATCCAAACTTTTACTACACTGATATTTTATAACATAAAAATTTACTAATATGCTCTTAGATCTGTCTGTCTTTTATCACCAAGATATTCTATTAAATACTAGTAAGACATTTTGTTTCTGTTTAAGGATCAGTCTCTTTTGATATTCCAAATAGGCTATAATTAGATTTTTTTTTGCATATTATGGTATATAACAATAATTCAAAATGACCATCAGTGCTTCCAACCTAACTGCGTTAAGTTCACCAGGGGTAATAAATGAACATACCTGAACCTAACATGGGATGTTTTGCTGCAATAGGTCTAGGGAAGAAAAATATTAACAGAACTTTTAATATGTAATTTAGATGAATTTGATTGAGTCAGTTTATGAAATGGGGTCCAGAAGCCATTGATCTAGACTTTATATACCAGCTAGTGGAAATAAACTTTTTTTTTTTTTTACATTTTGTAGTCTGTATTTTTGTTGATTAGGGACTATAACTGCAAAAGTATCCCAGAATGTAAAACTTATTGCAAACCATTCTGGGATGGGGTAGAGGGAAGATACAAAATAATGAAATTCTCTATGAGCACTCATAATCAGTTGGCCACTTTTGTCTTATGCAATTCTGGCAGGAAATGATGAGGGATAAATGTATTTTGTATTCCCCCTATTCACTTCCAGTTCTCTTTTCATGTTAAACATCTGATGATTAATAACTTATTAACATTCTGTAATAGGAGTACTTGATTTATCAAGGTTGAATGCCTTACTGTCAAGCTATCTTGATTGACATCACAGTTACAACTGTATTTTCTGTCTCTTGTCACTATATATATAGAGAGAGAGAAAAATAGAGAGAATGAAAAAAGGAGAGAGTTACATATTTTTTTAGGATGTGGGGTACAATAACTTTTTTTTTTTTTCAGTTGGAGTCTTACTCTGTCACCCAGGCTGGAGTGGTGCAGGGTCACGCTCATGGCCACCTCAGCTTCGACCTACTAAGTTGAGGTGATCTTTCCACCTCAGCTTTCTAACATATATGTTTTTGTTTTTGTTTTTGTTTTTGAGTTGGAGTCTCACTCTGTCGCCCAGACTGGAGTGCAGTGGCCGCTCCCGGCCACCGCGGCCTCGACCTGCTGGGCTCCGGCGATCCTTCTGCTTCAGCCTTCCAAGCAGTTGGAACTACAGGTGCGCGTTACCCCGCCTGGCTCATTTGGATTTATTGTAGAGATGAGGTCTCACCAAGTTGCCCAGGAGGGTCTCGAACCCACGGGCTCAGGCAATCCACTCACCTCAGCCTCCCAAAGGCACGGGATTACAGGCTGAGCCACCGAACCCGGCTGAAATTATTTCTTTCCCTATAAAACCTCCTCCTAGTCATGTAATTCCTTTCAAGTTATACTTACCAGAAGCCTGAAGCCTCTCCCTAACTCTTGTTCCCAGGGAACCCTCCCTACACTTCATCTATTCCTGCTCTAGTCTTCCCTGCATCTGTGAATAACAACACTTTCCATCCAGTGCTTTGGAGAAAACTCTGGGAGTCTTTCATTTGTAACACACCCTCAATTTCAACTGTATGAACAACCTGTTTATCCAGTTATATAATATATTCTGAATATAATAATTCACTTCTCCTCTTCTTAGAACAAATACTGCCATTGTCTGTGTTTCTACTGCTACCTTCCTACAATCCATTATTTATTCAGTAACAAGATTGGGCTTTATAAAAACTAAGTGTGATGCTGTCACTACTTCAATAGTGATTCTCCAACAGATTCAAATTGCATAAAATGAAAAACAAATTCCTTATCTTATATTCTAGGACATGACTTCTGTCCACCCTGTTGGCCGCAGCTCTAGTACTACATTTTTACAAGTCCATTTGGAATCAAACACACAGGCCATCATTCTATTCTTTTAGACTCAATCTCTTGGGACTGTTGCCTTTCTCTCTTGTAAGATGCTTTATCTCAGACTAACTCCTTATATAAAGTCTAGATTCAAACATCAACCACCTTAAATATCTTTTTCTCTAAATCAGCTTTGCTATAATGCCATCCTTCTATTCCCTCTCTTTATATTGCCCGGAAAATCATTTCATGGAACTTAAATTATGTTTTTAATTATATGCTTAGTTAATCAAAGTTTGTTTCCTATAAAATATAGAATTTGGCTGTCTTATTATTACCATATCCCTAGCCTTGGAAAAGTGCCTTGTGTATTGTAGGAACACAATAAATATTCATTGAATATATAAAATAATACATTTCAAGGCATGATAACTTAAATTCTTGGCTCAACCCTTCTTTCTATACTGAAAGTTCCTGTATTATGAGAGGACTCTAATATTTTTAAGACTCCAAATTATAATATTCTAACAAGTCTTCTTTCTTCAGTTTTGATCTCAGTGCAATTCATATTCCATAAGTTGCCATAGTTAAATTTCTAAGCCAATGAGATGATAGACTTTTACAATTCTCCAAATTCATGAGATAAAGTCAAAAGTCCTGAGCAAGGTGTAAAGTTTTGTTTTGTTTTTTAATTCTGCATCTTTATTTCCAGCTTCATTTTCTGCCTCTCCCCTTGTACCCTAAAGTCAAACCACATAAAACTATGAGTAGTCTCAGACATATTGTATTACTTTGTGATCCATGCCTTTGTCCATACTAGCACATTATTATTTTTGAGATTCAGTTCAAGTTTCTGTTTACCCTTCTTCTTGAGTAATTAGTGGTTTGTACACTATGAAGTAATTATTTCTTCATATGTTATTTTAGCCCTGGAGACTAACATAGTGATTAGCATGTATTTCACATGTGCAAATTGAATGAGTGAAGGATGAATAGGTGATTGGGTAGATGGATGGATGAATGATATATTCCTACTAATTTATAATCACCCTTTCCAATTCATCTCAGTGGTCTCTTGACACAAGCCTTTAAACATGTTAACAATAAACACTATTTATTAAATAATTAGATAAATATAACCAAATACTTATTAAGTGGTCAAAATAATAGTAATCACATACTTTCTGTCTAAAGAATTTCCTTCCTCTTAAAAGTGTAGTTTTTCTGTGTTCTAGACCTATGCTTTCTAATATAGTAGCCACTAGTCATTTGAGGTTACTGAGCACTTGGAAGTTGCTAGTCCAAACTAAGGTGTACTTTAGGTATGATACGAATGAGACTTAGTAGAGAAAATAATATAAATTATCTAGATAATAACTTAAATTGACTACATATTGATATGTTAATAATTTGGATATATTGAATTACATCAGATATATACTTAAATCACTTATTTAATTTTATGTCTTTGATATGGCAACTAGAAAAGTTAGAATTATATATATGGCTTATATCTTGCTTCTGTTTCATTACAATTATTGTTGTCTTTTTTCAACATGACTATTACCTTTTTTTAATTTTTATTTTTTGTACCGATAAGATTTCACTATGTTGTCCAGGCTGGTCTCAAACTTCTGGGCTCAAGCATTCCTCCCACTTCAGTCTCCCAAAGTGCTAGGATTACAGATGTGAGCCACCATGCCCTGCCCTATTGCTTATTAATAGCAGTTATTTCTAACTTATACAATCTACATGCCAATTATGCTACTACCCTTTCTCCTGGGAGATGCTCTTTTAATCACTTTTTGGTATTTTTCAGGATGAAATAGTTACATCAGATGAGTATCACATAGCTTCTTTTTTGTGTGTTTGTCTCAAATTCATCAGTATCTCTCCCAAGACATAATAATCAAGTGACCTGTTTTCTTTTATACCTATATCGCTTGAAAAATCTGGAGATAACCAATTTTCAAAATTTTGGAATATGCCCACCTTTAGTATAAAAAAAATGTGCCTTTAGTTTTTCTTTAGACTGTATTTGAGTTTGTTTAAATAACTTATTTTGTATTATATTTTATTTTCAAGCTCTGACCTACAAGGTTTGAGACAGTGATGATTTTATGGTTATTTACTGTAAGAAAAACTTAGTTTCTGAAATCTTATATAGTATATATTTTTAGTTGATGAAAGTTATGGTTTTAAATGAGTCTGCTTACTCAGGCTCAAATATTTCTCCTATAAATATTTTAGGTTTTGGATCACAATTATTCAGGGGTATCAGAGGAAGGGGACTTGGGGGCTAAGAAATGAATCTAAGATCAAGAACAAAGAACTACTTCACCATGAAGAATCAGCCATCAGGATTTATTTATCAAATTTGATACTCTTTCCCATTTTTGATATTATATCCTCTTCTAGGACTTTATTATCTCTCACCACGATGATTTCAACATCTCCTGTTATCCTTCTCCCCAGTATTGTCTCCATCAAATCCATTATCCACATTGCTACCAGAGAGAAGATTAAATATTTATAATCTAAAAATATCGCTTTCCTAAATAAGAGTCTCTGTTAATCATTGACTATGACCTCATTAAATATAGAGATGAAGTCTAAATCCCTGGGTAAAGCATACATGTCCTTGTGTAATTAAACTTCTGGCTACCTCTCCAACACCTTGTATTGTTTGCTACTTGTTACCTCCTGTTACATACAGTAGCAGCACCTATCATGTATTGTTTTTATTTCCATATCCACTTGCCTTTTCTTAATCCGTTAATTGCCCTTCCATTAATTAATAATCTGTTGATGCATCTATCATTTCCATACCCAGTTTATTATGAATCTATTTACTGTAAATCATCCCATAAGACTGTTTTACATGGCTGAGATCTTGTCTTATTCTCTGTGTCTTATGTTATTCATCAGAAGAAAATGATAACTACATGTTACTTACTTTGTAGAAGGATTGAGTGAGTTAATATATGTGCCCAGCAAATAGTCAATGATCATTAGGTATTAGTTATATCATTGTTTTTGTTGTTTTAATTATCAATATTAGTAGGAATGTATTATTACTACACTTTCATCACCTGATAGACACTCGGTTAGTGTGAATAGAATAAATAAAGATTGAGTGACTAACTATATTTAGAACCCTAGAAAAAAAGAATATGGAGTATTGACTTGAAGTAAAAAAGGACAAAACAATGAAAAAAGGATAGCCTGAGACCAGAAAACTTCAGCTGAAAGTAGTAATGCGTCTACCCTATCATGAACCTTGATCACACAATTAGCTTATATACTAACTGTCCCCTGAGGAGTCATTTTAGCAGTTATCTTTTTTCTTTTCTTTTTTTAAAAATATTTATTTTACTTGTCATTCATTCATGTTTCCTCGGAGACCATAGTAAATATTAGGTGGTATTGGATAGGACTAAGGGAACACAAGTAGTTTTGAAGTAAGAGTTTTTGTTTTATTTTGTTTTGAGTTGGAGTCTCAGTCCGTCATCCAGGCTGGAGTGCAGTGGCACACTCACAGTCACCCCATGATCTACCTACTGGGCTCAGGCATCCATCTTTCCACCTCAGCCTTCTGACTAGCCAGAACTACAGGTGCACGCTAGCATGCTTAACTAATTTTTTTTATTTATTGTAGAGGTGAGGCCTTACCAAGTTGCCCAGGCTGTTCTCAAATCCATAGACTCAGGCAATCCCCTCACCTTGGCCTCCCCAAATGCTGGGATTACAGGGTTGAGCCACCATTCCTGGCCAAAGTAAGAGTTTTCAATGTACCCCTTATAAGAATATTCTGATTTATTTTCTACAATTCTGTACTACTAATTTGGCATTTTTCTACTTTGATAATAAATGCCTGGGTGATTTTTATTACAGCAGCCAATGCGGATATTAGTAATTTTTGATGTTTTCATTTAGATTATAGAAGAGATCTTTCATGCAGCTGGTAAAAACAGAATTAACAGCCAAAAAGGCAATCATTCCACAAAGAGCTGTAAAAAGAGCAAGAAAGTTTCCATATCAATTAATAATTGATTCTTACTTTGAGTCTCACACTCATATTATTCAGTAAGCATAATATATTTTTATAGAACTGATTTGGTTCCTAGGTTTTTGAGTCATTATTCTGAGGAAAGCAGAACTAAGAGTCAAAAAATTAATCTGTATATTGCCTTTTTATATAAATAAATATATGGTTACTTAGTACTTATTGCTACAATTATAATGTATAATACAATGTGTAAAATCTAATAATATTAGATAATATTCATTAGTAATCTATTGTTTTCATATGTAGTATTCATAATGATCTGGGACTAAGCTTGGATATATTTACTGGAGTAATGTATTGACTGAACTACAAGTTTCAATTCTGTTTGACCCTGTAGTCTGATATCTGAAGCACTGCATTTTCCTGTTTTAGACACGTGTGTGTGTGTGTGTGTGTGTGTGTGTGTGTGTGTGTGTAGATAATTGAATACTTACTCTTAGAACAGTGATAGTGAATCATTAGATAAGGATCGTATACTTTTATTATTGTATTGAAATACAAAGCAGACTTTTATTTTTCATTTCAATCAACTTTGTCCTCCTGGAATAGGTACCCATAATAATAGTACTTAAGATTTTGATGAATATTTGTTTTTAACCCATTTTATATGACTTTATGAATATTGTTTGGATGTCTTTTTACCTGTTCTGATTCCAGATCAAAGAATCAGAATCTTTAGTATGTTTAGGTATAACTAAAAAACATGATAAGTTATGGTTTTCTAAAAAAAAAAATGTTTGTGAAATTTAGGGGAAAAAAAGAGTATCAATAAGTGAAAGCGAGTGATGCCTCCAACTGGATAAAATTAGAATATCCAAATCCTTCATAAAAGCCAATTTAATTAAACTGTGGATATAGTGGGATTTTGTGATGTTGGTAGTTGTTGACCTATTTTTAGGTCACAATTCTTAGTGGATAATTTAATGAGAGCTAAGAATTTTTTCATCTAAGCAAAATGCTTGCATGCAAATAAATACAAACTTTTATCATATAATTTCAGGGAATAGGACCCAAAGGATGGACCTTAGGTTAATAACTTTTGAATGAATCTATAAATTAAGATTCATTTTACTGATTAGCATGCAGTTTCTACTACCTCCTGCTAAAGTTTTGTTTCTTGTAAGCTATAACACTTTTTATTGCTTTACCACTTGATAGCTCCTTCCACCGTTTACATAATGCTGATGCTATTTCATCTCTCCAACACTGCTAGACAACTTTTTTTTTGCACTAAAAGACTTAGAAACAATTTGATCTTTCACAAACTGTCTTGTGTGCCTAGTATTAGACAATTTGGACATATTCTCAGACTGATCATTTCATGTTCCTTTTCTTCATTGTTTGGCAAATTATAGTTGTATATGTTTATGGGGTAAACTGTGATGTATGATATATGTATACAATCAAAAATAATTAAATTAATTGGATTAACATATATATCACCTCAAGCACTTGTCATTTTTGTGGTAAGAATATTTGAAATTTACTTTCCTAGCAATTAGAAATATATATTATTATTAACATAGTCACTATGGTGTGCGATAGATCTCAAAAACTATTTCTCCTGTCTAACTGACACTTTGTACCCTTTGATCAACATCTTTGCATTTCTACTACCTCTTACACTCTGGAAACCACTATTCTCCATTCTGCTTCTGAGCTTGAATATTTTAGAGTCCACATATTCATGAGATCGTGTGGAATTTGTTTTCTGTGCCTGGCTTATTTCATTTAGCATAATGTCCTCCAGGTTCATCCGTGTTGTCCAACAAATGACTGTATTTCCTTCTTTTTAAAGCTGAATTGTATTCCCCTGTTTATTTATACCACATTTTCTTTATCCATTCATCCATTGCTAGACATTTAGGTTGATTCCATATCTTGGCTATTGTGAATAGTGCTGCAGTGAACATGGGAGTACAGATATCTCTTCAACATACTGATTTCTAATCCTTTGAATATATGATGGGGGAGCCAAAAGAACTCAAAATTTATTTATAAATAATTATGTATTGAGCCTTACATGTTTAAACTTCAGTCACCTTCAACGTATTCTCGATTTGATGCAATGCACCTATCAAGATGCTTTTTCCACTGCTCTAAAAGTTTGTGAACATATTAATTTAGTTGCTTTTTAGTGCTTCTGCCATCATTTTGTTTCATATCTTCCACATCAGTAAACCATTTCCCTTTAAGCATTTTTTTCAATGAGGCAAACACACACAGAAAAAGTCACTTGGGGTGAATTGGGGAGGGTAACACAAGACAGTCATGTCGTTTTGGGTCAAAAACTGCTGAACACTCAGCATGGTGTAGGCAGGTGCATTGTCATGGTGGAAAAACCAGTCACTTATTTGCTACAACTCCGGACGTTTTTTCCACAAATTGTTTCTTACAAACTCTAGCTAGTACACTGATGCCAGTGAGTTTCTAGAACACTTACTTAGTAGAGGAAGCCTGTACTACAAAGGGCCCACCCTCCAAAAGATAATTCTGTATTTTGTTGTGTCCCCCTTTGTATATATGGAAGTGGAATTACTGGATTATATGGTATTTCTATTTTTTTTATTTTTGAGGAATCTCTATAAGTTTTCCAAAATTACTATATTAATTTACATTCTTATCAACAGTGGAGTAGGATTCTCTTTACTTCACATCACAATTGTTATCTTTCATCTCTTTCACAATAGCCATTCAAACAGGTTTGAAGTGATATTTCATTGTGGTTTTAAGTTACCTAAATGATTAGTGAGGTGAAGTATATTTTTATATATCTGTGGCCCATTTGTATGTCTTCTTTTGAGAAATGTGTATTCAGTTCTTTTACCCAGTTTTTTTTTTTTTTTTAAAGATGTGGAATACAATTCAGGGTTAGGTATACAATTCAGGGTTAGGTATACGGATGTTCATTATGCAGGTGCCCTTGTTAATGTGTGTGCCCCTCCCTCCCCTGAAAGTTTCCCTCAATTGCCAATCCCAACCCCCTCCCCTGGCAGGTTTTTTTTATTGAGTTGTTTGAGTTTCTTGTATATTTTGGACATTAACTCATTATTAGATGTATGGATTGCAGATATTTTCTCCTAATTCATAGGTTGTGTCTTCACTCTGTTCATTGTTTCTTTTGCTGTGCAGAAGCAATCTTAACAATAGTATTCATAGTCTTTTTTTTCCTGTTTTTTATGTTTTCTCATATTTTTAAATTTTTGGCATTTGGTGATGAAGTGTATAGTGTATTTTAAATTATAACATTTATGTATTTATCTATCTTTTGAACATATGTGCCCAGTAATTTGCTAAGTACTTGGAATACAATGTGACTGATCTAGAAAGATGCCTGTCCCAGTGAAGCCTGCAGTTTAGAATAAGACTGACCATAAACCATAAGCTGAAAAATGAACCTTTGATTATAATTTGTGATAAGTGAAATGAAGAAAGATAGGGCATTGTGAGAAAGAGTAATTTGTACAGGGGCACACTTCTTTGAGGGCTATGTATTTGAGATATCAGATAGTTATGACATTTTAGAGAATTTAACTGGAAAACTGTGGAATGACTAGCAGTTAGCCAGATGAAAATGGAGCATAAAATTCCAGTCAAAGAGAGAAACATGCTTTGAAACTGTAAAGATCTTGGCACACTTAGGTAACTGAATGAAGAACAATGTGCCTACTTATATAAGTTATTAGATGAATGTCAGAAAATGTGGTTTGAGAGATAGGCATGGTCCATATTATGCAAAATCTTAAGGATCTTCTTAGGAGTTTGTATTTTCTTAAATATAATGGGGACCATTTCATGGTTGCACACTAGGGATTGCTATGATCATAATTTTATTTTTAAAATATTGTTTTGGAGGGTTCGCAAAACAGATTGGAATTGGCAATTATGATGGCAGAGAAACCATTTATGAATCTAATTTTTCTAGTACTGATACTTATAAGGAAATGATGGTGATTTGAATCAAGAAGGTGTAGTGATGATAGATAAAAGAAGATGGAATCAAGACACAGTTAAGGAGTGTGTTTGGCGAGAGATGGAGGCAATGTTAGAAGTGACTCTTAGGTTTCTGATTTAAATAATGGGTGTTAATGGACAAAGATGTTGAAAACTAGAAGAATGGCAGATTTGATAGTTCAGTTTGGGGCTAATTTTGAGAGGCCTGTGAGACATTTGAGTGGATATATCAAACTGATACAAAGAAATTAGGGCTTAGCCGGGCTCGGTGGCTCAGCCTGTAACCCCGCGCCTTTGGGAGGCTGAGGTGAGTGGATGGCCTGAGCCCGCGGGTTCGAGACCCGCCTGGGTAGCTTGGCGAGACCTCATCTCTACAATAAATCAAAAAATCAGCCGGGCGTGGTAGCACATGCCTGTAATTCTGGCTACTTGGAAGGCTGAGGTGGAAGGATCGCCGGAGCCCAGCAGGTCGAGGCTGCGGTGGCTGGGAGCAGCCACTGCGCTGCAGTCTGGGCGACAGAGTGAGACTCCGACTCAAAAAAAAAAAACAAACAACAGAAATTAGGGCTTGATGTAGACACACGAGGGTCATCGACATCTACATTCATGCATTGCTTCGTGGCAGGGATGTTCTGAGAAATGCATTCTTAGGCAATTTCATAGTTGTGTCAATATCATAGAGTGTACCTACACAAACCTAGATGCTATAGCCTACTACATAATTAGGCGATATAGTATAATCTATTGCTTTTAGGCTACAAATCTGTACAGCATGTTACTATAATGAATACTGCAGGTACTGGTAACACAGTGGTATTCATGTATCTAAACACATCTAAATGTAGAAAATGTGCAATAAAAATATGGTATTATGACTGCAAATGGTAGTTATAGCCATGGTCACAGATAAGATTTCCTAAAAAGAGAAAATAAAAGTAGAAGAGAAGAAAATTTAGAGTTAATCTTGAGGAATTATAGAGCATGGGTCAAGGAAGATAAAACAAAAAAGTAAACTTTTTTATTTTTGAAGAAATGATTGGTGATAACAATATAAGGCAGAGAGGGGGTAGATTAAGAAAACTTTGAGAAAGGAGTAATATACCTGTGAGAAATTTATAAAAAATAAAATTTAAAAAGTCCATTTAATTTGGAAAATTTCATGTCATTTGTAATACTCTCCAAATAAACCTTGCTAGAATATTCGGTTCAGAAACCATATAGAGTTGTGTTTGAAAAAGAATGAGAAATGAAGTTGAGACAGCAAATATAGGCAACTTTTTAAGAGGCTTAGTTCTAAAGGGTACACAATGTTTGGTGTGGGGGACAGGTAGCACTTTGAAGGTATGTAAACCAGCAAACAGTTTAGATTGAAATGTGTATTTTTTTCTCTCTCTCTCTCCTCTCTTCCTTACTTTTTACATCCCTTCTTCATCTTGCTCTTCTTCTTCTCCTCCATCATCTCTTCTTCCTTCTCTACCTCTTCCTTCTCCCCCTTTTTCTCTTCCTTCTACCTATCCTCTTTCCCTTCCTTCTCTCTCCTCTTCTAAGGCAATAGCTACAACAACATTAAATTTTTTTTTTATTTTAAATATGTGGGATACAACTCAGGGTTAGGTATACAAATGTTCATTATGCAATTACCTTTTCTGAAGAGGTATGCCCCACCCCCAGGCAGTTTCCCACTACTGCCAATCCCTTTCATATAGTATTACGATAGTTGTTCAAGGTCTGCTTATGAGTGTATACATATGATACTCATTTATTTGTTTCTGTGATAGATCACTCAGTATTATAGACTCTAAATCCATCCAAGTTGCTACAAAGTTCATGATTTTGTCCTTTATGGCTATAGAATATTTCATTGTGTATATGTACCACTTTTTTTTAATCTAGTCCTCTTTTGATGGACAGCATGGTTGGTTTGGTTCCATGTTTTTGCTATTGTGAACAATGCTGCAATAAACATGCGTATGCAGGTATCTTTTTTATAGAATGATTTGAGTTCCTCTGGGTATATTCCCAGTAGAGGGATTACAGGGTTGTATGGAAGATCGATTTTTAGATCTTTTAGGAATCACCACACTGATTTTCACAGAGGCTGTACCAACAGTGTAGAAGTGGTCCCTTTTCGTTGCATCTTCTCCTGCATCTGTTGTTTTTTGAGTTATTGATGATGGTCATACTGACTAGAGTTAGGTGGTATCTCAGTGTGGTTTTAATTTGCATTTCTCTGATGACTAATGAGACTGAGCATTTATTCATGTATCTGTTGGCTGCTCGTGTATCTTCTTTTGAAGAGTGTCTATTCATATCTTCTGCCCACTTTGTAATGGGGCTATTTGTTTTTTTCTTTTTAGCATGTTTGAGTTCCTTGTAGATCCTCGATTTTAGGCCTTTGTCAGATATACAGTTGGCAAATATTTTTTCCCAGTCTATGGGCTGTCTCCCTGCTATCTTAACGGTCTCTTTGGCTTTGCAGAAACTTGTCAGTTTAATGAGGTCCCACTTGTCTATCTTATATTTTATGGCATGGGCAGTTGGAGTTTTGATCAGGAATTGGTTGTCAATTCCAGTTTCCCTAAGGGTGTCTCCTCCATTTTCTAAGGTTCTTATAGTTTGAGGTTTTATGTTTAGGTCTTTGATCCATTTTGAGTTGATTTTTGTGTATGGTGATAGGTAGGGGTCTTGTTTCAATTGTCTGTATGTGGTCAGCCAGTTTTCCTAGCACCATTTATTGAATAGGTTCTCCTCTCCCCAGTGGTTGGTGGTGGAGGCTTTGTAGAAGATGAGTTAGTTGAGAAATTGAGGTTTTGCTTTTGGAATATCTGTCTTGTTCTATTGGTCTATATGCCTGTTCTTGTACCAATACCAGGCTGTTTAGATTATTGTTGCTTTACAATAAAGCTTAAAGTCTGGGAGTATGTTACTACCCACTTTGTTTTGTTTGTTTGTTTTTATTTTTTTGTTTTGCTGAGGATTGTTTTGGCTATTCGTGGTAATTTATGTTTTCATATGAATTCGTGTGCTATTGTTTCCAGGACTGTGAAGAACGCTGCTGGTAATTTAATGGATATTGCATTAAATCTGTAGATTGCCTTGGGTAGGATGGACATTTTAACAGTGTGGATTCTTCCAATCCATGAGAATAGAATATTTTTCCATTTGTTTTTGTCATCTTTGACACGTTTCAAAAATCATCCACCTTGACCGGTCCCGGGATGCAGGGCTGGTTCAACATCTGCGAAATCATAAACATAATTAAATACATCAATGGATATAAAGACAAAAACCACATGATTATATCATTAAATGAGGAAAACCTTTTGATAGAATCTAGCACCCCTTCTTGATAAAAACTCTCAAACATCTAGGGATAGATGGAACTTGCCTCAAAATAGTAAGAGCCATCAATGAGAAACCCTCAGTCAACATACTGCTAAGCAGACAGAAATTGGAACCATTTCCCCTGAAAATCGGTAGAAGACAAGGATGTCCACTCTCACCCCTCCTATTCAACATAGTATTTGAAGCTCTAGCTAAAGAAATAAGACAAGAGAGGAAATCAGGGGTATTCAAATAGGAAAAGAGGAAGTTGTCAACCCTCTTTGCAGACAACATGATTGTATACCTCAAAAACCCAAGAGATCTGTGAAAAATCTCCTTGTGCTAATGAAGGACTTTGGCAAAGTCTCAGGGTATAAAATAAATGTGCAAAAATCAGTTGCATACCTATATACCAACAATAAACACACAGAAACCCAAATAAAAAGAACAATCCCCTTCACCATAACCACACACCCAAAAAAAGAAATATCTTGGCAATTCCTAACTAGAGCATTTTTAAATGTCTAAAATATTCTAGTAGAATAGAAGGAGGTTGCAGATGAAGATAATATAATACCTTTAATGTAATACAATTTTTTCAGACTGTTACACATTTCTTTCCAGACTTTTTTCCACTTATATACATACATTTTATTAATCACATTAGTAGAAAATAAATAGGATGACTCAAAATATTGTATGACTTTGTAATATACAGTGTAACATTCATTTGGGGTGTTGAAATCAAGTATTGAAATCAGAGGTCTAAGATAGTACTTGAAGACCATTTTTAGGATATGTTTTAAAAAGTAAAAAGTGATTATATTTGCTATAAAGATGAAGAACTGAGGATTTAGGAAAGAACCATCAGTTTTCTTTATACTGAAGCTGAGGTGGTCATATGGCTTTGAATTTGGAAGTAGATGTCACAGACAAACAGGAAGTGGGTTATAGATATGAATGTATAAACCACATTCATAAAGTCAGATCCAAATTAATAAAACAAATATCTGGAAGATAGCAAGTTAGAAAACAAAAAACAGGCTCAGTGGCTCAGCCTATAATCCTGCGCTTTGGGAGGCCGAGGTGAGTGGATTGCCTTGAGCCCGTGGGTTCGAGAACCCCCTGGGCAACCTGGCGATATCTCATTTCTACAATAAATTAAAAAAAAAAAAAATTAGCCAGGCATGGTAGCACGTGCCTGTAATTCCAGCTACTTGGAAGGCTGAGGTGGAAGGATCGCCAGAGCCCAGCAGGTCGAGGCTGCGGTGGCCGAGAGCAGCCACTGCACTCCAGTCTGGGCGACAGAGTGAGACTCCAACTCAAAAAAAAAAAAAAAGAAAAGGATATTTAAGTGGGTATGGGAATGGGTAGGAGAGAAAAAGGAGAATTCTGCCTAGAGGGAGAAAAAGGCAAGTAGTAAGAATTTGGATGTGGATATCGCAAGAGGAGATGGTGGCTGAAACTAAAGCTGGAAAGCCCTTTTTCTGAAAAAAGCAAGTGGAAAATCATGTTTTTACAAAGTAGTTCATGTTTCAATAACAAGATAGATAAGACCAAAAAAAATGTTCATTACTGTAATTTCATATTTACCTGAAATTATTCACATTACAATTTATTAATAATTATCTGAGAAGAGTTAGAGCAATATTCATTCTCATGTATATCTTTACATCTTTTCTTCTTTTCCTCAGTATTCTTTCTCTTCTATTTAGGTCACAATTTTAACTTCTACTTGTCCAGATATCTTCCTGAGGTCCACCTGCCTATGAGAATTTTCCACTGACATCATTATATAACTTATATAACTATTATGTAATAGTACATAATTGATATATTATCATAGTTGATCATCACTGATACGTTTCACTTGTAAATGTGCTGTGGGATCCTTTCTCAGTGACTAACTCTACCAAACAAGCTCTTCACTATGACCAGGCATTAACAACCAATCCTTTACCAGATGTTGTCCAGTCTTCCTCTTTTTCCTAAGCTCTTCTTGAATCCAACCTCATTTTTCCATCTCCTTACTTTAAATTCTCATCGTTTGGTACATGGTTTATTAAAACATTCTCCCTAGGGATCCAAAATGTGTACATTGCTTCTTCTTCTATTGTTGTATTTGTCTATCATTTTCAATCTCATCTTACTTAAATATCATTCCAGGTCATAATTAGTGAAGCCTTCTTTTCTCTTTTAACAGTCTATGTAATTGGAGTGGAATTACTGACTTTCTCCTGCAGGGATGAGTTTGTGACAGGTACGCCCTTAAGAGCAGTCTGTATCCCTAGCCACAACGCTAGATTCACAGATGGCACATAACTAAGATCATCTATGAGAGCACTGACTCAAACTTTGATTTGGACTGTTGGGGAAAATGATATTTTTCAAAAGTATTGCTGAGATGGGTCATCTATATAAGCCAAAATTTCCTGGTGGTTAATTCTGCAGTGACACATGGAGAAAGATGTCAGCATAGAGGAAAGTCAAACCTAGATAAGGAGACAGGCACTTGACATCATTGCTGGGGCATATGGATTCAGTCGTGTGCAAAAGTTCTTTTTTTTCCTTGACTTTGCAAGTTATTTGAGCCAGTAATTTCCCCTTTTGTGCCTGAACTAAATTTGAACTGGATTTCTGTCACATGTAGCCAAAATTTCTGAATATATTGCTTCTACTACGTCCTCCTTCCAATCTAATCTTTACTGTCACCAGATTAATCTTTCTAAAATAGAAACCAGGTTATCTAACCTCCTTAGCTTTACTAGCACAGTGTAACCCTCAGGATAAGTTCAGTGCCTCATTGTGACGTGACAGATCCTTCATGATCTGACCTCTGACCTACCTTCTAACTTTGTCTCTTGACACTCTGCCTTCACCAAACTTGTTGTCTCATGCTTTTAAGTATTTGTATATCTGTCTTGCTCTGTCTGAAGTGTCTTTTGCAACCAATCACTGATTGCTTGCAATCACTGATTGTCCTTCTCTTCTACCCCCTAGGTTTTAGGTTTGATGACCCTTCTTTATAACCCTTATCCCTTGGGGCATATGCTTATCAGAGCCATGGGGTTTATTTCCCTTTCTCCCATTTCCAAAGAAAATTTTTTTTTTTTTCTGAATCTCCAATTCTACCAGATAAGTTGGTTTATAAATAAATGCTGATCTAATTAATCATTGGAGGAGCAAATGCATAGCAGTATTTAAAAGGCTGAGATCATAAATTTGTAGTGCATGTTCAATGGGAACATTATGGTCGAATAGTTTGCTCTGCTTCAGACGCCATGCTTTTCTTTTTCGTGATGAATCAAAAAAGCAATGAGATCAGTTTATTCTTCTGAGCAGTTACTATGACAGTAATTATATCTTGATTTTAAAGAGGACTTTTGAGTGCCTTTCTTTTTTTAAAATTAATTAATTTATTATTATAAAGATGTGGGGTACAATTCAGGGCTAAGTATACAGTCATTGATCATGCAGGTACCCTTGTGGATGAGGCATGCCCCTCCCTCCCCTAGCAGCTTCCCCCAACTGCAAGTCCCACCCCCCTTCCCCTGACAGTTTTCCGCCACTGCCAGTTGCCTTCCCACAGCATTATAATTGTTCAAGGTCACCTTATGAGTGAGAACATATGGAACTCAGTTCTTTGTTTCTGTGATAAATCACTGAGTATGATCGACTCCAAATCCATGTGGTACATATACACAATGGAATATTATGCAGCCATAAATAAGGACAAATATATGGACTTTGCAGCCTTGCTTTTTTAACCTTAGGCATTATTGCCTAAAATTTTGGGGAAAACAAGCTCTTCTCATATATTTCATAGTCAGAATAAATGTTTAAATCTTTATATGAGCCGGGCTTAGTGGCTTAGCCTGTAGTCCCGTGCCTTGGGAGGCTGAGGTGAGTGGATTGCCTGAGCCCACGGGTTCAAGACCCGCCTGGGCAACTTGGCAAGACCTCATCTCTACAATAAATCAAAAATTAACTGGGTGTGATAGCGCATGCCTGTAGTCCCAGCTACTTGGAAGGCTGAGGCGGAAGGATTGCTGGAGTCCAGCAGGTCAAGGTTGCGGTGGCCGGGAGCGGCCACTGCACTCCAGTCTGGGTGATAGAGTGAGACTCCACCTCAAAAAAAAAAAAAAAAACTTTATATGAGAAAAACTGATTAAATCAAGGAAATATAAGGTTAAATAATTTTAGTAATTCTGTCACTTTTGTAAAATATTTTATTTCATAGTTGTTAATTCATACTACAGTGAACTTTGACATATTTCATATATATTATCTCATTTCTGATACATGCAAATATATTCCTTCAAGTTTTTTTGTTCAACACTTTCTTACATGTAATTATATCTAAAATATTAATACTTATTTAAGTTTGAAAATGACTCAAGAAAATATGACATTCAAGACTAGATTCATTATGATCTTTGACAGCTGATAGTGTGACTGAAGGGTCTTTATCCTTACAAACTAGAAACCTATTTACATCATGTAATAAAACATTGGAGAGCCATTTTCCTTACATATTTCCATATCTATTGTTTTCAGATATAAAGTTTGATAGGATTTTGAGTATTTTTATTTAATAAAATTCAAGAAGTTAGTGAAAATGTATTTAAAACAACTATAGTTTTAAATATCCTATTTCTTCCATGTGAAGCAAATTTCTTTTTTTTTTCTGATTATTAATTACAAAAAATATTAATTTGGAATGTGGATGGCTTCTTTTTGAAAATGCTACAAATATTATTCTAATTTTTAGTAAGATAAAATAAAATCAGTATAGTCCAAAATATTATAATATAAGTTTACTTTTATTTGTTCTTAATTCAGGATAAGATGGTATAGATAGAACTTTTGAGATAATCATTTTCTATAGGTTACATTCATGTATCAGAATATATTTATTAAGAAATAAATTTTAAAATTATTTGATTACTCCTTCTTTAAAATTATTTATAGTGGTAACTATATCAAACATCTTCTATTTATTTCCATTTCTTTTTCTTAATAAAATACTCAAATTGCTTCTGTCTTATATATTGTAATATATTTTATATTATATGTTATTTTATTGAGGTTTTAAAAGAGGACTTTTATCATTTGCTTTACCTCTTATGAACAGGATCTCTGAAGAATAAGACAAATAACAAATAAAATGTAAACTCCAGATTCCAGCAATGAAATTCTCATAATTTAGTACATAACTCACATTTAACTTATCATTTTGAAACATAAGAATAAGCAAAGTACTATTTCTTGAGGAGATTACATCTGGCCATACATTTAGAAACCAGCATATTGTGTTTGAAGGGAAAATATAATTGTGCAAACTAGTGGAAAAAAAGTTATTGACAATGTTTTTAAGTTTATTTTAATTTTATGTATCATATGTTCTATTCTAATTTATATACCTCTTGATTTCATTGACATCAAATGATATCATATACATCTGGCAGTTGCTAGCCTCATCAGCTTTATGGGCCCTGCTGACTTTGTTGATTCCCTCAAATATACAAAGTTTTAGAAATATTTATCAAAGAAAGAAAAAATATCCTCACTGAGGAATTAGCATTCCAGTGATATGAGAATTATGCAATGTTAAGATTAAAATATTTTCCTTTTTTCATGAGTAATGCATGCTCATGGTTAAAAAAAGAAAAAAAAATAAAGCTGCATAGAATTATATAAAGTAAAAAGTTAAAAAAAAAGCCCTCCTCAGAAAAAATATGTTAAGATGTACAAGAGTTTATGTGAACAGAATTTGTATTCCCTTAATCACTTATGGACTTGGTTGACAGCGGACAAAATTGTCCAGAATGAAATTCAAGGTGAGTATTATGGGTCGAGGAGTTATAAATAGTCTGGAAAACCAGGATTATCTACTAAAGGAGGGAGCATCAACAAGCACATTCTTATGGGTCCTTAAAGGACATTTTCATTTCCAGGACACCAAGATATCACATCAGATATGGGTTGATATCATCAGATTCCAGGAAATAGCACAATGGAAATTTGGCAAAGGAGCTAGTCAATAAAAGGGTAAACACATAAATCAGTGGGGCCAGAGAATGGTCTAACTTTCATTAATGGAGTTTTAATAGTTAGCCTGGGCATTGACATTTAACCAATATCATATTTACTCGATTTACCAAAAGGCTGTGAACAGGCAATTCCTTATGTATTCTGGAATCGGTTACAGACAGAAATGTGACAGTAACCACATTTCTTCCCTCAGTGCCCAAACCCTTCCCTCATTTTCACCTGATTCTTTCTTTAGCCAGTAAACTTTCTTCCCTTGCTTCTATCTTGTAAATAAACAGGTAAACAAACCTACATACAAGAACAGTATGCCCTCCTTTGACCCCAAATTCTCCTGCAGATGTTTCTTATTTCTCACTTTTTCTTAAGAGTCAAAATTATAGTAGTCTTCACTGACTACCTCTACTTACTCACCTCTAATTTGTTATTCCACCCAGTGTAATCTGATGACTATCCCCAAAGGTTGTTATTGACATTCCTCTCACAAGTGCCACAGAGAACTTCCATGTTGGGAAATCTAGCAGTCTTTTCAGTCTTTTTCTTACTGTGTGCTTCTGACTAAGCCTTCCATAAAATTACCTCATCTTGAATCTTATCCAGATTCCCTTAGTGTTCTTTTTCAGGTTTTACCATGAGTTCCTCTTTTGCCTCTCACACCTTAAACATTAGTATTCATTTTCAATACACATTTATTTTCCACTATGTCTAATTTTGTGAACAAATATCTCTTGATTATGATTTATTATTATCTGTCTCAACATTTGACTAACTCTAGAGCTTCAAATTCAAACATTTTATTTTTTTGTTTGACATATTTTCTTGTGTCAGTCAATATATGTCCTAAGCTTATGTATACAGTCTCTCTTTGCCTCTCCCATGCCAGTTCCTCTTTAGAATGCTCTTATTTCTATTAGTGATACTTCAAAATCTGAAGTGATCTCAGCTTCTTCATGTTTTTCATCAAATGTTAGAATTAATCACCATGACTCAGTATCTCCAAAATATGTCCTCATTTTTTATCTGTTTTGTAGCGTAGTTTAATAATGTTGATAAATAAGAACTATGGCAATAATAGCTAACATTTTTTGAGTGCTCACTATGATACAGGCACTGTGCCATGTGCTTTTTATGTATCTATTCATTTGATCCTCTCAACATCATTATGTGATAGATATTATTAGTGATTCCATTTTAATTTAAATTTTATTTTAGATTCAAATGCAAGTACATGCCTGTTACATGGACATATTTCTTATTTCTGGGGATTAGACTTCAGATGACATATTCCCGTTAGTGAACATTATACCCGGTAGGTAACTTCTGAACCCTAGCTCTCCTACTCACCTTTTACCTTTTGGTGTACCTCACGTCTATTATTTCCATCTTTGTTACCATTTATCTTCCACATAAAGGTGAGAACATGTGGTGTTTGGTTTTCTGTTTCTGAGTCAGTTTGCTTAGGATAATGTTCTCAGACTCCAGCTATGCTGCTGCAAAGGGCATGATTTTATTCATTATTATGGCTGCATAGTATCTCATGGTGTATATATACCACACTTTCTCTATTCAGTCATTCATTTGTGGCACTTATGTTGATTTCATGACTTTACTATTGTGAACAGTGCTGCAGTGAGCATACAAGTACTGGTATCTTTTTCATATGTATATTTTTTTCCTTTGGGTAAATACCTAGTAGTAGTGGGATTGCTGGGTTGAAAGGTAGTTTTATTTTTAGTTTGTTGAGAAATCTCCATACTCTTTTCCATAGAGGATGAACTAGTTTATAGTCCCACTAACAGTTATCAGTGTTTCCTTTTCTCCATATCCATGCCAACATCTTTTGTTCAACTTTTCAAAAATAGCTCTTCTGTCCAGTGTGAGATAATATCTCATTGTAGTTTTATTTTCTGTTTCATTGATGATTACTAATATTGAACAATTTTTCCTGTTTCTTGGCCCCTTGTGTGTCTTCTTTTGAGAAGTCTCTATTCATCTCCTTAGCCCTCTTTTGATAGTGTTGTTTGATTCATTTGTTCGTTTTGCTTGCAGATTCTGGGTATTCGTCCTTTGTCTGAGGCATAATTTGCAAATATTTTCTACCATTCTGTATGTTTTCTGTTCACTCTGTTGTTGATTATTTCATGTGCTGTGCAGGAGTTTTTTGTTGTTGTTGTTGTTGTTTTTTTCATTAATCAGTATTTTTTATTATGGTTTTGTGGGGTACAGTTAAGGGTTAGGTGTACAATGACGTTTCATTCAGGCACCCTGTAGATAAGAAGTGTTTTCCCATCCCCCGACAGATATTTGCTACTGTTAATCCCATCCCCCTCCCCCCCCTGTGCAGGAGTTTTTAATTTAATTAATTTCCATTTGTCTATTATTGTTTTTGTTACATTTGCTTTTAAGATTTTCATCATAAATCCTTTGCCTAGGCTGATGCCCAGAAATATTTTTCCTAGATTTTTCTTCTAGGAACTTTATAGTTTCAGATCTTATATTTAATCCATCTTGAGTTAATTTTTGTATATGGTAGGAGTTAGGGGTCTAGTTTCATATTTTGTATGTGGCTAACCAATTTTCCCAGTACCAATAGGATATTCTTTCTATATTCTTTATTTTGTTTGCTTTGTCAAAGATCAGTTGGTTATATGTATGTGGCTTTATTTCTAGGTTCTATGCTCTATTCTATTGATCTGTCTAGTCTTGTGCCAGTACGATTCTTTTTTAGTTACTATAACCTTATAGTATAATTTGAAGTAAGGCAATGTGATGCCACTACATTTGTTCTTTTCACTTAGAATTACTTTGGCTATTCGGATTCTTTTTTGGTTTATACCATATAAATTTTGCAATTGTTTTATCTAGTTCTGTGGAAAAAAAAAAAATTTTTTTTGTAGAAACCGCATTGATTCCATTTTAAAGATGAAGAAATTAAGACAAAAAGCCAATTATTTTACCAAGGTTACACCCCAAGTAAATGAGAGAGTCAAGACTGAGTTCAAGCAATCTGGTGCCAAAGCATTTCCCTTAGTATCCCTGTCTGTATCTATTTTTCCCAACCATACCACCTTCCAAACTTAAATCTAGATCTAAACCTTTCTATCCATATTTTTAGACAACCCTTCTACTATCCGGAAATCACATTAATAGTATGTTGTGCACCACCAGCATGCCTCAAGTTCTGTTTTATTATTTCAAAGGTGTCTTACAAATAAAGTACTTCATCTTCTGTTTACAATGAAGTCATAATTACCAGTCCAGTCCTGTTTCCAGCTGATCTGTCTTTAGAGACCTTGGCCATTGGTGCTCTTTGGGAACTAAAGCTATCAAAGTGCCAAAACAGCTTCTTGATCTCTGGTCCTTAATGTGCCATGGTCAGGTCCTGTTCCCTGCATAGTAGAAGAATGCCACTCTCTTGCTCCCCCCCCCCTTTGCTCCCTCTCTCTCTTGCTCTCTCTCTCTCCCTGTCACTCTCTCACTCTCTCTCTCTCTCACTCTCTCACTCTCTCCCTCTCTCTCACTTTCTCTCTGTCTCCCCCCCCTCTTGCTTTTTCTCGGTTACAGACTCTCTCTGTAACAGCCCCTTTAATAAATCTCTTGGTCTCGGCCGGGTGCAGAGTCGTTACTGGCGCCAAAATTCTTTCATTGGTGCCATGACTCGGATCGGGTGCTCTCCCACCCTTGTGCGGGTCTATCCCCGTAGGCAAGATCCCTGACCCAGCACCGGTGTCCACTCCAGCCCTCCTGGACCTTCCCCACTGTTTTGGACGCGTGAGCTGCATCCACCAGCGACCGTTGGATAGCCTACTCCAAGACAGCTGGTTACTGCCACCCTCGTGCCCACTGGAGGACTGGCCGGAACAAGTCGTCATTCTACATTTACAAGCAACTTTCCTGAAACTCTCACCTTCAGAAATTTCACCTTCAGCGCCTATCTCTGGACCTTGTTCTGGCTGGTTCTATACCCTTCCATCACCATTCCCCACCATCCCCCCGGCCAGTAGGAAGCAGCCAGAAAGAATAACAATGCCCCTCCCCCAAAGAAACAGAAAAGGTGGGAATGAAGGGTACAGGAAACAGACAGAGGGGTGGCTCCCAAAATGACGCCGAACATGGTAAAGCCACACTAGACAACAAAGGCCCTAGGATCCGGCTTCTTCATGCACGATTCCCCTCGTGCCCGAAGTTGAAATTGCAAGCCTCCAATCATTTCCCATGACGTAGCCAGCTTTGTTATACCCACCCTGCTCCCATGTCACTCCTCCAATAAGAACCTAGCACAGCCCCTTCCGGCCCCTGCCAAGCCCATAAATACACCCCTCTCCCTGCATAACTCTCTCTTGCTCCCTCTCTCTCTCTTTGCTCCCTCTCTCTCTTGCTCTCTCTCTCTCTCCCCACCACTCTCTCTCTCTCTCACACTCTCTCCCTCTCTCCCTCTCTCTCCCTCTCTCTCTGTCTCTCCCCCTCTCTTGCTTTTTCTCGGTTACAGACCCTCTCTGTAACAGCCCCTTTAATAAATCTCTTGGTCTTGGTCAAAAAAAAAAAAAAAAAAAGAAGACTGCCATTCTTCAATTAAAAGTGATGGGTTCTAGAACAGCTTGTGATATGCTGCAGGCTTTGAGACTGAAGCTTTTAGTCTGTGGGCATATATGACCTCAAATGCCTTATACACTGAGATGAGGAGACCCTCCACAAGGAGAAAGCTAATTTCTCTCCACTGATGATAAGAGAAAGATAAGGACACATCTCAGATTTATTATACTTTACTTTCAAGCCAGATTCAGGTTTATAGGGCTTCAAACTTAAACTAGTTTGAGATCTTCTTTAAGAAAAATAATGAAAACTATGAATATAAAAGTTAATGGAGGGTGCTGAAAGCTAGGACGCAGTGGGCCCTGATGCTTGAGCTTCTTTATGGTACATCTTTGTCCCTTTCAGTGAGTACCAGAATCATGTTGATTCAACGATTTTCCCCATAAGTGAATGTTTCCATATGTTCCGGGCACAAATTTTATCCATGAGCTGTAAATGAAAAATGTATTTGTATAGTGAAAAGGAAAACTTAGTTATTTGTATAGATTATAGAGTAAGAATATGGATATAAATATTAAGATTGGTAAAAATCTTGGAGCTCAGAAAACTGAGGAGAAATTAGTCATTTTGATGATACACCAAAGAAAGGAATCCCTCACTTTTCAGTCTGTTTTAGTAGCAATTCCAAAGCCTTTTTATTCTAGATCTTAAGCTCTTATGTTAATTTCCTGACTTTTCATTTTTCACTTCAAATCTTAAAAATACATATGCGTATATGCATATATGTACATGCATGCACACATTTCTGAAGAAACCAAATGTTATTTTAACTTAAATATTTACATTATGAACCTTTGATAGAAGTTCCTAAAATCTTGATCTTATACAAAATTTCTTATTATAAATTCTAATGTCTGGAGTGCCACTAATAAGCAAGTTGTAATATAAGTAGTCAAGAGTGAACAATTCTCCCAAATGTATTCAAAGCCAGCGTCTATTGTAATTAGATTTCTTATTAGAATAATTCTCTGACTTAGTCCTTTACTTAATTCACCTGTTTCGCAGGTAGGTATTTCTTTTTGACTGTTGGCTTGAAGTTGGCTTTGTTTCCTAAGACTGGCTTCCATAATTATAAACTAATGTACCATTTAAGATCTGAGAAAGAAGTGACCTTGGGTTTGTAATAATTTGGCAATCACAACTGCAGTAGTTTCTCCTTTGAGAATAAAAGGCAGTAATTCTATTTGAGGTTTTCTTTAACAAATTTCAATGAATACTCATTTCTTACTGCAGGATGTGGAAAAGGAGTTAGATTTTGAATACTAACTCTATTCACTACTCTTGAAACCTTCCTTGTGACACAGAAACATTCTCTTTTAGAACACAAAGGTTGACATTAAAATGAAGCTTGTTCTATGCTCAGTGAAAACATCATTTGTTTCTCTTATTATAGAAAGTCGTTTGTTTTACTGTTTGCTAGTGTTTGAAGTGGGGCACAAAGTAGCCTTTCCTCTCTCCAAAAAACCATACTACTGTAGTCCTCCAAGAGAATAGTGGAACCATTCCAACATTTTCCCGTAATAGTTTGCATTTCTTTCATACCTCCTTCAATTAAAGCTTTTGTTATATTAGGAAAAACCTCAAATGCTAAGGGTGGGTGCATTTTCTTAGCATTTCAGGAAACCCACCTTTTTAAATCTTTTTTTCGCACTCTTTATTTTCGACGTACCTTTATTCTGTTTTTTCCTGCTTCCCTTGCACAATTTGCTTGCTGATCCCACTTTCCTTAGAAAATAAAACATTAGGTATTTTGTCTATAAATTCTTATCTAAGAAACTTTAATGTATCAAATATTTAATCTAGGTAAGATTTAAATTTCTAAAATAATTCTATAATGTATTCTACAATGAATTATATAAATTACAAGTCAATGAGAAAGCTCTTTGAAATATTTCCCTTCTTTTCTTTATCAGTACTATGTTGTTTCAATAAAACCCTATACTGAATAGCCAACACCACAAAGATTTAATCATACAAAAACTACATAAGAATAGACTTTATTTTTAAACAGTGCATTATAATATTTTAATTCCTAAAATGATGTTTGATAAACCACAGAATGAATTTTGACCTGTCCTGTTCCTTTTAAAAATTCTATTATTACATTCTTCACAAGAGGTGAACTATGTAGAACATTTGTATCATATGGGTACATTTCCTTCCGTAGCTTCTGGACATCCTGAAGAGGACAGGTCACTGTTAAGGAAGTTTAAAGACTTGAATTCTGGTAAAAGTACAGCTATCAGCTACTTATGAGACTTTTGTCTGTTCTTTTTCCCTTTTTGTAATGCACTTTCCAAATTCATAATATTAAAGATATCACTAGACAGTTTATAAGGCACCTTCTAGGTCTGTGAGTCTACAGATACTATTACAAATATAGTGTAAAATGAGGGAGTAGGAAATATGCATTCACATGGAACTTTACACAGGGTACCAAGAATAGTTTCTTAAGGGTCTTGGTTCTTAGTATGTCCCAATCAAATCCTTCATTTCTCCCTCCCTTTTGCTACCTTCCACCTCTCCTGCCCAGGTCATGGAGCTAAGTAACTGTATGGACATAATTTTTAGAAAGGATATTCAGATAACTGTTCAGGGAATAAATCTTAATGCTTATACCAAGAGTCTAACCCATTTGGAAACTAATGAAAAAGGGGTTGCAATGAGGAAATCGATACTAAATCTACTTGATGTGGTTATTATACAAGAAGAGAAGGTATAAAGTTTTTTTTAAAAAAAGGTTGATTAACCATATGTTTAATCTTCAAGTAGGGACTGATTCATCAATTGTGAGTCCATGGAGTAGGTTGAATTAGCAAGAGAAGCATCACTGAGGTAGTAGGAGTTATAAGTGTCAGAAGAAAACAGAGATGAACTTTTTTTTATTCTACTTTATTCCAAAAGGACTTAAGGACAAAGATTTGTTGATTAAATACATCATTAAGAAGACTAAATGAATAAATTTTTCCAGGTCTAGTTCAGAGTTTACATGTTGTAGCAAGAGAAAAATATTTGGTTTAATTACTTAACTTCTATTTATTAAATGAAAAATTGTAGTTCTTGTTTAAATTATTTGATTATAGAATTTCAAGTAGAAATTATTATAAATGTACTAAGCATATAAAACTATAAAAGTATCTACCTTTAGGTATTTAATCAAATGGCCTTAATTCACAAATATGGTTTTAAAGAAAAAACATTATTCTGATATTCAATTTATTTTTCAATCCTTTTCATAGAATGCAGATGTAAGATTTTGTAACAATATAATGAAATAAACCTGTACTTTGTTTTAGATAGCTAATCTCAATGTAAGAGAAATCAGCAACACCTTAATGGCTGCTGGATAGATACCAAATCTATTTTGGAGTGATTATATTCACTATTTCTATTCACTATGTAATTGTAGATGAGAAGCTGATCACTTTGTTGAAATTCATTATTTTATTTTTAATAAATCAACCAGAAATTGTTTTATAGTATTGCATTACTATTCTTCAATAGTAATGGCTGCTTTTAACTAGCATTACATTGAATTAAGGACAGCTATATTTAACATTTTGATATTGCTGGCAGTCACTGAGGCATGGTATTTTATATTGCATTTAGCAATTACAATTGAGACTCAGGGCATTTATGAGGTGTTAATGATGGGAAGGGAGGTGTTGATATATGGAGAGTGCTTTGACTTCAGATTACTATTTAGAAATGCTCAATAATAAGGTCATTCTTCACAATTTTTTTTTTTCAGTTGGAGTCTCATTCCGTTGCAGACTAGAGTGCAGTGGCATGCACTGTCACCCCAGCATCCACCTACTGGGTTCTGGTGATACTTCCACCTCAGCCTTACAAGCAGCCGGAACTACAGGCATGCGCTACCACACGCAGCTAATTTTTTTGATTTATTGTAGAGACGAGGTCTCACCAAGTTGCCCGAGTTGGTCTTGAACCCCTGGGTCCAGGCCGTCTACTCGCTTCAGCCTCCCACAGTGCTGGGATTACAGGCTAAGCCACTGAGCCCAGCCCATTCTTCAGAATTTTAAGTAAAAAGAAGTTTGCCTTTTGTGTTTCTGTGTGTCTGTGTGCACATTTAGAGAAAAAAAATCTTTTTTTAAGTGCTCTATATGAAAGAGCATATACTATATGATATCATGGCAAAATAGTTCTGTGGTTTTAAAAAAAGTAGATAAGTGGTTGATTCAGGAGACAAAAATTGCTTGAAGAAATTTTCTGCAGTTATGATAATGCTTCACATTTTGATAGTTTAGTTTATACAGTTGTGCGCATTTATCAACGCTTAGGAAATATACACTCAAGCTATGTGCATTTAATTGTATTTCAATTTTGCATAAAAAAACTGAAGCAAAAATCTAACTCTAGTCAATAGAGCATGCTGTAAAAATTAGAAAAGAGTGTGCCTATACTTTGATATGCATAAAAAAATTAGATGGATCAGAACTTAAAGAGGAACTCCCCCAAGGAAAACCCTGCTGGAATACCAGAAAAGCAAAGAAAGAAGCTGCAAGGGAAAATTAATCTTGCTAGATATTAAAACATAGTATAAAGTTCTATAATTACAACAGTGTAATAGTAGAGGATGTATAAACAGACAGACAAGAAGAATGAAATAGAAAGTATAGAGATAAGTGCAAAAATAAATGATATTTTTATATATGATGAAAGTTAGATCTCAAATCACTCTCTTAACACTAATAAATGACAACTGGTTAGTCATTTGGACAAAAGTATAATTAGACTCAACTCGCACACCATGACAGATAACAGATAAATATTGACACGTACAATAAGAAAATGTTTTACATTCCCAAAAAATAAGTAAAATGAAAAGACAAATATTAAACTGATAGAGAATATTGCCACATCTATCACAAAGTGTTAATATTACTGTACTCTGAAAAAATTGAAGTCATTCAAAGCAAAATCAGCAAATAAACAAAAAACCTCCAGTACAAAAATGAACAAAAGACTAGGGAATACATTTACACACACACATCACACACAGTGATATGAATTGACTTTTAAACATATTCAAAGATTTTGTTCTAATTCATGGAGTTAAAGTATCATTGTAAATATAACAAGTAGCATTTAAGTTCTTGCACCATGTGAATAAAATTTAGTTGTTTCTTTGAGCATTTCTTTAGTGACAGAAATTAATGATATTCAATTTCAGAGTACTATTGAATATCTTTTATATTTATTGTTTGTAGATATAGCTATATGGTTTTTTTATAATTAACAAATATAAAAATACATGAAAAAAATTGAGCCAAAGAGAAAGAATAAAGTCTCATGAAGCCCATATGTTTTACTCTACACAGAGAGACTCTCCACATTGACCTCGTTCATATAAAGTACAATGACCTATCTTTCTACCCTACTTAATTTTATCTCTAATTCTTCATCTAAAGATACAACAGTGCCTCTTGAAACAGAGCAGGATGGGTGCAGTGGCTCAGCCTGTAATCCCAGCACTTTGGGAGGCTGAGGCGAGAGGATTGACTGAGCCAGGGGATTCGAGACAACTTGGGCAACTTGGAGAGACCTTGTCTCTACAATAAAACACATAAAGTAGCCGGGCATGATAGTGTATGTCTGTGGTTCCAGGTACTTGGAAGGCTGAGGCGGAAGGATCATCTAAGCCCAGCAGGTCGAGACAGCGGTGACCGTGAACGTGTCACTGCACTCCATCCTGGGCAACAAAGAGTGAGACTCCAACTCAAAAACAAAACAAGACAAAAAAACAGAAAGAAAGAATGAAACAGAGCAAATTATCTTCTTAGCCAGAGTGATTTAAGGATTTCTAGCCTCAGTACATTCATGCAGAGTTGTCTTAGTGTGTGCACTGCACAAAGACACCGGCTGCAGGAGTGAGTGGATACACTCTGCTTATGATGCTGAGAGAAGCTGTCTCACTGACAAAGGATTTGTTTGTTTGTTTGTTTTGTTATTTTCTGGACAAAAAGGCTTCATTTTCTATTAAGTTTGTGGTGGCAGAACTCCACTGCCCATAAGGGGCACGTTTTTCTAATCACACAAAATACAGGCTAATTTTGGCCCTACTTCTAGTTTAACAAGCCCATCTTACCTGACTCTATGTAGCTCTTTCAGTTACCACTTTGGTTCTGAGATTTTGCTTCCATGTTGTACTCCTATCCATAAACAAAGTCTCTGCCCTGCACTTTTATATCAACATCTTCACTACAACAGCATCAGAACCCTTGTCTCTTCAGAGGTGAATTATTTTCTTTCTCTGAGGTTTCATAGATTGTGGTGTTCTAGTTCTGAATTAGTTCCCTGTATCTGGTCCCTGTTACCTGATACCAAACTTCACATATATCATCAATTTCTCTGTTAATATCTCTTCATTTTGCTTGTTGCTCAGCACCCCGTTGTTCCTGTCCCTTGCCAACACCAGGCTCTTCTTGACATCTACTTTTACTCTGAAACATCCTGTTCTGTCATAATTCACTCCAGACACCAAGCTTCACTTGACTAATTGGGCTTTTATTGTCAATTACTGTATCTTTCCTCAAGAATGGATGACCTATAACAAATATATGTTTGAGCTGGGCTCAGTGGTTCAGCCTGTAATCTTGCACCTTTGGGAGGCTGAGGTGAGTGGATTGCCTGAGCCTACGGGTTCGAGACCCGCCTGGGCAGCGAGACCTCATCTCTACAATAAATCAAAAAATCAGCCAGGCGTGGTTGCGCATGCCTGTAATTCCGGCTACTTGGAAGACTGAAGCGGAAGGATCGCGGGAGCCCAGCAGGTCGAGGCTGCGGTGGCCGGGAGCGGCCACTATACTCCAGTCTGGGTGACAGAGTGAGACTCCAACTCTCACACACACACACACACACACACACACACACACACAAAGGTATGTTTAATATATGCAAATTCTCAAACATTGATGAGTATATCAATATTTTATATTAAAAGAATTCCATATCTGAAAGTCTCATTAGAAGAATACTAAGAATATCAAGAAGAAAGGGATCCTCTCAGGGAACATTTCAGATCTATGTCCTGAAAACAGAAGCTACAATATGATTTAAAAAAAAAAAATTTCCACACACTTCAGAATGACTCCATTTTCTCAGTAGGCTGAATTACCCCAAAATCTAATTATATGAAAAGGAAAGGTAAATAAATATATAAAATATACCGAGGTATTAGGAGAGTGATAGGTTTCATATCTTTGGGGAATATTGGGATTTTATAAAGGAAATGTGGCTTGATGTCTAACTTGGACAATATGGGTGAATCCTTCAAGAAGGAAAGCATTCCAAATAGAAGGAATTCTAGAGCTAGAAACAGAAAAAGGTATGAGAGAGCTTTGTTTCAGAAGAAACTTTGAGATTTTCAGTATAGTGGAAGAGTTAAAGACAATAGTGAGAGAAGATAACAAGAAGTAAAGCTACAGCCTTTAGATTTTATCATCAGGCAGTGAAGAACCATCAAAAACATTTGATTTTAAGCTTGTTTTATTTAAATTTTTTATTTTAAATATGTGGGGTACAATTCAGGATTAGGTATACAAATGTTAATTATGCAGGTCCCATAATTGATAAAGTATGCCTCCCCCTCCCCTGGCAGTTTCCCACTACTACCATTCCCTTTCTTATAGTATTACAATAGTTGTTCAAGGTCCACTTATGAGTGAGACCATGTGATACTCAGATCTTTGTTTCTGTGATAGCTCACTCAGTATTATAGCCTCTAAGTCCATCTAAGTTGTTGTGAAGTTCATAATTCTGTCCTTTTTATGGCTGCATAATATTCCATTGTGTATATATACCACATGTTTTTTATCCAGTCATCTGTCGATGGGCAGCACGGTTGGTTACATGTTTTTGCTATTGTGAATAATGCTGCGATAAACATGTGTGTGAATGTATCTTTTCCATAGAGTGATTTGAGTTCCTCTGGGTATATTCCCAGTAGGGGGATCGCGGGGTCGTATGGGAGGTCGATTTTTAGATCTTTTAGGAATCACCACACAGTTTTCCACAGAGGCTGTACTAGTTGACACTCCCACCAACTGTGCAGAAGGGTTCTCTTCTTGCTGTATCCTCTCCTACATCTATTGTTTTTTGAGTTATTATTGGTGGCCATCCTGACTGTAGTTAGGTTGTATCTCAGTGTGGTTTTAATTTGCATTTTTCTGATGTAAAGCTGTAAAATTTGAATAAAGGAGTGGAGGTTTGGATTTGCATTTTTGTCTGCAAAAAAGAGAATATATTTTGAGGATCAAAAATATTTCACATATGTATCATATTGACTCCATGCAATAATTGAAAGATTTGGTGACTCATGCTGTCAATATCACCATAATGTCAACAATGTTCCTGTCTTTGAACCTGGGTAGATGGCCCTTTAACTGTCTAAGTAAGGTAAGCAATTGAGCTCCAGGGTGCTCAGTTGACTGGTATAAGGCCATAAATAAGGGCAGAAGCAAAGCCTGGCCCAGAGTACAGACCTATGGAGACAAAATTCAGTGTTATTTTGACTAACATATGTGTTGACAAAAAGATGCCAACTCTTCAAATTATTATAAAGTTGTTTATTCCAAACCAAACTTGAGTACCTAGACATGTGTGGCATATGTCCTCAGGAGGTCCTGAAAACCTGTACCTACCATGATGGTTAAATATACAATTTAAGGGTGGCAGAAATTACACAAACCATAAACCAATACATGTGAGATTTTCATTGGTTTGGCCAGGGAAGGAGGAGTATTTCAAGTGGGGGCTAGCAGGTCATAGGTGAATTCTTGGCTTATAATTTACAGTTTCTATCTAAGAAATTTTGTGTATCAGTAGAGGAGATGCTTTGTTAAGATAAGGAGTCAGAAAACTTCAGGTTTGTTGATATGTGACAGACTTCAGAGAAAATAAGTAAGTGTCTTAACAAGTTTCCCAGAGTTTGGGAGTGCCCAAGAAACAGTTTTGCAGGACCATAAAGTCATTTGATTTTCTTCTTTTTTGTGTGATGTTATGCCAGAGTTATGTTGGAAAACAGACTTTAGTATATAGGATAATAGGGTAATAAAATGCTGTCTGGTGAGTCCTTATCAGACATGACTCCTTAAGCCTCTCCATTACGAACTTGGACAAGAGAAATCAAAGGTCTGGTTTAGTCCTCGTATATAAGAATTTTAACTTACTAATGGTAATAGTGAGGTAATTTTGTTGCAAAGTCACTTTTATTATAGTTATCAGAGACGGATAATAAACACATTTATTCTAGACAACTAATTGTTAAGTTATATTCAGAGGTTATAGAAAGAGAGCAATCTTATAAATTCGTGTTCCAAAACAACAAAGGCCACAGTACTTACTTGAATGGTTCTTTAGCTTTCAGCTATACAGCTGAATTACAGTTGATTTACACAATTCAGAGGAGTTCTTCACAATAGAAAGAATATAAAACTAGCTTTCACATTGCCCTGGGTTATCTTCCTCATTTTTATGCCTTGGGGAAAAAAAAAAAAGCTGTTTTTTGACTAGTGACACCATGGAAATAACTCCAATGGGAATATATGATTGCCATTTATTTAGTAGAAATTAGATTCTTATAATACATTTTATTTTTTAAAATAACTCAGATGTCAATTGAATGTACTCTGTGAAAGTCAAGATGAGGTCTGCTTAAATCCCGAAAGAGTTATCTATGGAAGTTCGGAGCCTTTTCCAAGATTTATGCAATTCCCTGGTAGACTTAACTGCTTTGTGATTGCTTTTGGGAATGCTTTCTCTGCTCCTCACAGTGCAATCCAGATACTAAGCTTGGCTTCTTTCTCAAATTAAAGACATAGTCATGAAAGCACTAATGCAATACATTTATATAAATAGATTGAATGTAATGGACAATAGGAGGGGAGGTAGGTTTACATTGCAAAGTTGTAGTCACACCTGAACATTAAACATAACTCATCTTTAAATATCTTTCAGCTATCACACCACTGAGGAAAGTTTACTGGTCTTTTAGCTTCATATTATTTTACTTGCTCATTTTCTCTCCCTAGTCTCTTTACTTCTTTCTTTAGTTTTCCCCATCCTCTTGGGGCAAGGCAAATATTCTTATCACAGTCAACAGCTGTTAATGATTTCCTGTTTCCTGGGAATCCATAGCTTCAGGCTGATGCCTACTTCCCCAAAAGAACTTCTTTCTTTTTTTTTAACTTTTAATTTTTTTATTTTAAAGATGTGGGGTACAATTCAGGGTTAGGTATACAAATGTTTATTATGCAGGTACCCTTGTAAAAAATTATTTCCATCAAAGTTCTAAATGGTCTGCCAGTGCTTGCTGTTAATAAAATGTTTACTTTCTTAAATAATGTATCTGTGCTTATGATTTTAAATACACAAAGGTCTCATCAAAGTAGTCATCTTAGAAAACCTCATGCTTCTATTGATGATGTTGCTCTTGTAAATGGATTCTTTTGTTTTGTTTTTGTTTTACATTGTTCTTCCATTACTCCTCTTATAAGACACTGGATGTATTAAAAAATGATGAAGAAGTTTTATTTTAAAGAGGCTCCGTTAGGACCAAAATATGAGTGGCTATTCCTTTTGAATGTGTATTCCTAATAATATTAGTGAGGAAACAAAAGGGGCCAGCAGTGCAGTGAATTATAAACTCCCTTTCCTCACCAATGGAGTGCTGAGTTTCACTGAACCATAGTCTATATAGCTTATTTTGCTTGGTTTTACTTTTCTCTAGATTTTTAAAAATTAAAATAATAAATGTCTATATGCAATAATGTCTATATGCAATAAAAATATAAATGTCTATATGCAATAAAAAAGCACCAGATGATAAACTTTATGTATATGCTAAATGCATACTATATGCCAGGCACTGACCTAAATGCTTTTTCCATATATTACCACTTTTTTCACAACTCTGTGAGACAGACACTATTAATATTTCCATTTTACAACTGAGGAAACTGAGGGACAGAGAGGTTTTTTTTTAAACCAGTCTAACTCTAGGTTCATGTTGTCCTATCCTGGATCTTAGATGATAACATTCTAATTATAACAATGCTGAGATGTGACTGGGGAGTTAATCTGATCATTAAGGCAATAGCCTGCCTCAGTGTGAAATTTTTATTCATTCAACCTCTTATAAATACATTTTGTGACATGAAAATACAACTAGTAAATATGTAGTAGCATATTTATAGTTTCTAAAATTAGCAATGTTGATCCTAATTAACTGTTCTTAATTAACTTATCTGTTCTTCATTAACGAAGAATATGTTTTGCTCTGTTCTCCTCCTCTCGTGGTGCCCACAAGCTTATTCGCAGTACTCAGGGGTTCTACCAGTTCCATTTGTTAATCCTTGCTTTTTATAAGGCTTCAAGCCTTGCTGTATACTTACTGCCTTAGATTTCAGAAACATCATCACTCTAATAATCACCTAGAATATTTCTTTATATCTCAGTCCTGTTTATTTTCATCAAGGGATACTGCAACAAAAATTATTTCACATCTTTATTTACCATGTGACTTTATTAAGACAGAGATGTAACTAACATCGTTATCAAAACATCCCCTGAATGAGTAAAAAATAAACCTTATTTCATCAGAAAAGAGGTAGAATAATAACAACTTTAGAAGTCAGACTGCATAAGTTTAAAACCCAGCTCTGCTACTTAGAAGCAAGTCACCTAACTGATCATAGCATCAGTTTCTTTACTACTAAAGTGGGAGTAATAGTGTAACCTGTTCATAAGGAATATCGTGAGGATTATCTTTTCTGTTGACTCCAAGAAGGATGACCAAAATAACCTAATAATAAAAGAAAGTTATCCCATCAAGATGGGCTGAGACAAGAGGCTTGCCTGAGTCCAGGGGTTTGAGACCAGCCTAGGCAACTTGGTGAGGCCTCGTCTCCACAATAAGTGAAAAACTTAGCCAGGCATGATGATGCATGCCTGTGGTTCTAGCTACTTGGAAGCCTGAGTCAGAAGGATCACCCGAACCCAGCAGGTTGAGGCTGTGGTGACTGTGAATATGCCACTGCACTCCCGCCTGGGTGACAGAGCAAGACTCCTACAATAAATAAATAAAAGCTGAGTTTGTTTCCTACTTCAGTAAAGACCACCAATTTAAGAGAGAATCCTAGTCTAGAAAAAGGGAGGTGGATATTTATAGAGATTGGGAGTCTGGACTTAAGTAGTCTGAGGCAGGTCTTTTATCGAAGGGTTGTCATCTAGATTAGGTAAAGTATGTCATATAATAATTTAAGATTGGTAGACATAATGAGAAGTCTTCAGGTTAATTGTTGAGTAGGCAGTTTGTCCAGTTAAGCGATATATATATTATCATATCATATCCTATCATTAGTTCTGTGTAATGGACTGTTTATGCACATGAGCAACCTGTCCACTTAAGAAGGGGGCTGTTTGAGAGGTTTATTGAATGAATACATTTATTTTCCGGGAGTTCTTGAAGCATGAAATGAAGTTATTTATGAGTTCATAGCCTTATCTTAGTTCTGATAGGTAATCTATATAGTTGCAGGAGGTCTTGGTATCAAGTGAGATGATCCATATAAAACACATAAGGCAATGTCTGCTACATAATTAAGGGATCAGTAAATATTAACCACTCATTCCTGCCTTTATTATGATGATGCTTTTAAAAGCAGGGCTTGATAGGTGGAGGACATCGCCTAACCCTGACTGAGGATTGCAAAATTTGGTACTTTGACACACCTGCAGGGTGGGGCAAGTAGAGGAGGCCAGTCCCAGTTTTGGTTAGCAGTAGGAGGTACAAGTTGGCAGATAACCCATGGATGTTCAAGAGCAGGCAAGAAGCAGAGATCTCAGCAGGCACACAAAACATGCTCCTCTGGGTTCTTCCAGCAGAAAATATTAAAGGTTAAGGTAAGTAAGCAAGAATATCTAACCACAGGTGACTTTAGCCAGCCAGAACATTTTGGGGTTTGGGGCAATATATAATTTAGAAGGGCTGAAAGGGAAGGAGACCGGACCTTTATTTCACACTGCTATACTGGACAAAGCTTTTTTAAGGCCACCAGATCAATTACTCAAACTGCATTTGAAATGGGGAATAAAAATGGAAGTTTGGCCACAAAAACAAAGGATAAAAGACAAGTTATTAGAATCCTGGCAATGATCAGAATCCTATCAGCAGTAAGGTTGACCCAAATAATTTTAGAGATCTTATCTATAACATTCTATGCAATGTTTCATGTTATGAGTAGTACAATAATAAATTACATTTATATCATTTGTCTATAATTTTATCTGTTTTTCTCAAAACTCCTGTGATTCAGATATAGCAGTTTTATTCCAATTTAGGTGATGACAAAACTGAAGCTTAGGGAGTTTACTCACAAATCCTAAATAGCAGAATGGAATGGCAATTGCAGGTTTTCCAGATACAGATGTTGCTCCAATGTATCCAAATGGTAATTGTGTTATGTAGTTTTGAGAGGAACGTGTTATAATAGAATGATTTGCAAACTCATCTCCTTGTGTTCCCTCCCTTCCTCATCCTTTATTCATTTATTTGCCCTAGCTCTAGAAATTAACAAAATCAATAGAAAATATGGGGGGGAAGTTGTAAAATATTGTATTTTTACATTTCCATTTCAGATTATAGTAATGCAGATATATGATTGGCCAGTAGGTAATCTGATAATTCAAACAATATCCTCCCTTCATTGTGAAGGTTTTAGTTGTTCAACTCCTTGTTAAAAAATTTTTGTGGCATGCTGAATGTTAGAGTCTAGAGAGGCAGAGATAAAGAGGATGAACCCCCTTCTTTCTTTATTTTTAAGAATCCCAGCCGGGCTTGGTGGCTCAGCCTGTAATCCCGCGCTTTGGGAGACTGAGGTGAGTGGATTGCCAGAGCCCGCGGGTTTGAGACCCGCCTGGGTAACTTGGCGAGACCTCATCTCTACAATAAATCAAAAATTAGGCGGGCATGGTAGCGCATGCATGTAGTTCCAGCTACTTGGAGGGCTGAGGTGGAAGGATCGCTCGAGCCCAGCAGGTCGAGGCTGCAGTGGCCGGGAGTGGCCACTCCACTCCAGTCTGGATGACAGAGTGAGACTCCAACTCAATTAAAAAAAAAGAATCCCCTAGTCTATTTGCTTGGACAGATTTATTGTGAAAGACTATAAAAAATAGAAAGATTGAAGCAAATGCAAGATACGATAACAGGGAAGGGAGCTCAATAGCCTATTGTGGGATAAGAGAAGAAGAGAGAAACAGCTTCCTGTTCTTATTTTCTCCAGAGCAGCTATGTCCCACCTGAGATGACCATGGCATATTTCAAACTGAAGCTAAAAAGTAAGGAAGTCTTAAAATAGTACCTCACTAGTGACCCTCTCTCTCCATCCTCACCAATACTTGGAGGAAAACAGAAGGAGTAAGGAATGGATCTGATAACAAATAGACCAAGAATGAGTACAGCATCTACCTAGATTGTAAAATGAAGGTGTTTAGGGCAGATTAATACAAATCTGATTTTTAAAAACTGGAAGTGCTGATGTAATTATGACATAAGAACTTATTTTTGGAAGGCTTGACACACTGTAAATATAAATCAACGTACCGAAACCCATTCAACATTTAGTGCTTCATTTTACTTGAGGCTCCAAGCTGTTCGATTATTATGAAAGAACCGCTTTCTAGTTCAAGTTTTCTTTGCATGGATGCATTTGAGAGTGATGAAATTTCTGTCTGTAAACATGAATGTGAATGATTGGGAAACAGAAATCATGCATAATTCTGCAATGCTTATAACTCTTAAAAATATATAGAGGACCTTATTTTAATTACTGTTATTAATCTTCTTTGATTGAGACAGTAAAAGGTAACCACTGACTCACTGAGCAGCAATCCAACAAGTCATGCAATCTATATAGTGTTGACATCTTTTGTTTGGAGTTCTAAATGGATTGTGTCTAACTAAACCACTGTGTAATCGTGGATCCTTTGTGATTTCAAATTCTCATGTTATAGTCAATTTTTCTTTCTTTGATGTGCCATGTTGTGTTCAGTAGCTTCTCTGAAAACATCAATATTGTTTTGAAAGGATAAAATCAAATTGTAACAGTTTATGTTTCCATAATATGCACATTGCCAAGAGGAACGATGATAAATTAGGTATGTTATCACACAGTATTTTCATGTACAGATATTGGAAATATGACTCTACCCCCATATTCTCTCCAAAGTAGAGCAGCTGGATTTAGTTTTCATATTGTTATAAGCAACAGCTAATAGAAGATTCAAATGACATAGGATATATATAGATGACAGAAGAGATTGTAAATAAAATGGAGAAGACTTTTTAACTTTCCATGCTTACAATTATAGAAAATATTGTCTGATTTTCAGCTAATATAAACATTAAAAAGATGCATATTATTTTATTTTACTTTATTTTATTTTGTTTTTGAGTTGGAGTTTCGCGCTTGTCACCCAGGCTGGAGTGCAGTGGCATGCTCACAACCACTGCAACCTCAACCTGCTAGGCTTAGGCAACCCTTCCACCTCAGCCTTCCAAGTAGCTGGAAATACAGATGCTCGCCACCATGCCTGGCTATTTTTTGTGATTTGTTGTAGAGACAACGTCTCACCAAGTTGCCCAGGCTTGTCTTGAACCCTTGTACTCAGGCAATCTTCTTGCCTTGGCCTCCCAAAGTGCTGGAATTATAGGTTGAGCCAACTGCGCCCGGCCGAAATGCATCTTATTTAAAATGTTGTCTTAAACCAAAAAGTTTTACATACTAAATTTATTTTTATGTTAAATAACTTTAGGTAACACTTATCTTTTGCTACCCATTCAAATTCCTAAGGAAGATTTTTTTTAAAAATCTTATTATGTTTGACCATACCCAGACACTGGAATCAGAATCTTTGTGAAACCCACACACTAGTATTTTTTAAACTCATGAGATAATTCCAACATGCAGTCAAGATTAAAAGCCACAGGTATATTATTCCAGAATTAAAAGGAAATAAACTTTTACTTCCTTGCAAGTATTGTAAATTCAGCATGTCAATATAGTGTTTTTATGAAATGCTGCTGTAAATCGTGTGATTTCACGGGAATACCAGATTTGGGGCATTTGATTTAGACATCAAATATTCCTTTCAAATTGATGAAAATTGCTGTTGCCATCTGCCACTTGTACTCTCAAAGTTAATTATGTATACATTGTACTCTGCCATAATGCTAATTTTTGCCAATACTATGTAGATGCTTATTTAAAGAAAACAAATACTGTCTTCCTCAGACATGCTGCTAAAAGAGTATTTGGTCTAGATATAGATAATTTCAATAACAGCTATTTTCTATGTTAGTTTTAATGAAATGATCTTAGAGAAATGACCAAGTCCCTATAAAAATATATAATGATATATATTTGAATGTAAGATTAAGACATACTTTATATATTTTATTTTTTCTAGTTATTCCAAATTAAGTTTTTTCCAGTGAATGTAATTTAAAACTTTTGATACAGCAAATAAAATAATAACAGACAGACTTCATTACTATTATTATTACCAAATAATACATTGCTATTTGTATTATGTTATTATTACTTTATTACTCAGAGCATTAAAATAGTCATGTGACTTGAGACTTTGATTCTGTGAAATAAAGATTTGAATTAGTCAATCTTGAAAGTCCTTTTGATTCTACCATTTGGTGACTGAACTTTACTCTGCAGGGTAAACCAAACAATGTCTATGACACATTTTAGATAAGACCTTTGAGGTTACTTACTTTAATCTTATTATATAAAATATATAAAAACAGATAAAAACTCAAATTGTTATTTTCATATCACAAAGAATAAGTCATTTGTCATATATCAGAGAAAACAGATTATTAGCCAAGTTCCACCTACTTATTTTAAATACTTCCATTTCCATCATACAATTTTTTGTTTTGGTTTGAATTTTTTCCAGAAAAATCTGTGGATTAAAAACTCTGCCAGCTTAGACAGTAAAGCTATTTTTTAAGTATACAATACTTCAAGTGCTTATTCTTAGCTAAACAAAAAAGTTATTGTATTCACCTGTTAAAAAATGTACATCTTTTTCATTTTCTGTGTCTGAAATCAAGAAGTGTTTTACGGTCTATGGCTAGTTAGAATCATCATCTACTGTTATGGAGGCAATATTTCTTAATTCATCTAAATATGGTCATAACTGTTCTTGCTAGTCATTGCTTCAACTAGGTTATGTATACTCTTTTTACTGCGTATGTTGCATTTAATTGACATTCAGCATTTCTTCAGAAGCATTACATTATGATTTGGTATTACAACAAGAAATATTATCTAAAAAAATCAGGAAAGGAAATAGCAGAAAGAATTAAATTTTATAGTAATCCATATTGGAGATGCTTAAAAAACAAACAAAAGAGTTAAATTTCATATGGTAAAGTGAATATTTGTTGTTGGAGCAATAACTATAATTCCATATTTTCTTGTTAGTTAACAACTTATTTATATGGCCAAAGTTTTTATCATGTCAACCAAGGAGTGTTAGCACCACTAGGGATCTTATTATAAATGCAGAATCTTGGGCTACTGAATCAAAATCTGCATTTTAATAAAATCCCCACATAATTCACTGGCATTTTAAAGTTAGAAAAGCATAAATTTATAGCACCAAGAAGCATATTCACAAGAAGGTGAACCTGTTTTATATTTTGTTATTGAGATATATGCTAAATGTTTGCCCCTCATATGCTAAGCAATACTAAAACCTAGATAAAGCTTAAATAGGTGAAAGAAACTTCAAAGCAACAAGAAACTGGTGTGACATCCATGAATCAAGAATGACAACATTGATAGAAATCTATGTACAAATAAATTTAAAAGCTTTTTCTAAAAGCTTTATTTTTTTTTTCCTTTCCTCATGGTAACTGAAATCATAGTGTATCTCACTATAGGCAAAACAATAGATTTGGTGAAATATGCACAATAACACCAGTTCAGTGTATGTATTACAAACCTATCAGAAATCATAAAAATCATAACTCTTTATACAAATCTATGTGTTTAAGACAACTTGATAAGCTGACATAGAAAATGGTTAATTTGTATAGATTAAGAATTATTTTATAAATTACTTTATTGATACAGAAAGTGTTCTCTGCCGAATGACATTTCCCCAGCTAAATATTGATATATACCTGACATATAAAGATTGTATATATTAAAGCATACAATTTGATGTTTTGATATATATAAATATTGTGAAATGGTTACTACAGTCAAGTTAATTAACATATTCATCAATGCACATTGTTATGATTTTGTGTGTATGTGTGTGTGATAAGACACATGATCAATTCTCTTAGTACACTGCAAGTACAATATTACAATACAGTATTGTACTTATAGTTACCATGCTGTATATTAGATTTCCAGAATTTATTCATGAAATGGAATCTTTGTACCCTTTGTCTTCTTACTTCCATCCAATATAAACATATGTTTCTTATCTTAAAATGTTGACTTAACCCAAAAGGTTTTATATATTAAAAATCTAGTTTTGCTGGGGTCGGTGGCTCAGCCTGTAATCCCGCGACTTTGGGAGGCTGAGGTGAGTGGATTGCCTGAGCCCGCGGGTTCGAGACCCGCCTGGGCAGCAAGACCTCATCTCTACAATTAATCAAAAATCAGCCGGGCATGGTAGCGCATGCCTGTCATTCCGGCTACTTGGAAGGCTGAGGTGGAAGGATCACCGGAGCCCAGCAGGTCGAGGCTGCGGTGGCCGGGAGCGGCCACTGCACTCCAGTCTGGGTGACAGAGTAAGACTCCAACTCAAAAAAAAAAATCTAGTTTTATATTAAATAACTTTAGATAACACTTTTCTTTTGCTATACGTTCAGATTCCTAAGGAAGATTTTTTTTTAATAGGAAAAAGAATAAAAATTAATAAAAATACTAGTCACATTTTATTTTTATGCTACATTGTATAATGACATAATGGAATTTTTTCTCAAGAAAACATAATAACTGCATTAATAGTAAATTAATTCATTATTACTTTGATGCATATAATGAATATAAAATTATTATTTGTGAGTGGATATTTTTAATCACAAAAATAAAGCTCGCTAGAAATGGTTTAAGATGCTGGATCTAAATATCTGCTTTTAGATTGATATCTTAAATTGTTTACTTAATTGTCATTTAGTGTAACATATACAAATTTTTTATTTTAAAATAAATCTTTTTTTTCTGAATGATGTTGAGCCACCTTTATTGACTGTAATTCTTTGGTTAAACCAGTGGTTGTTGGCTGTCGGACTGCTTTCAGTCTTGTTTTTCCGCTTTACTTCTTTGCTAATAACAATTATCTTTACCATATTTTTTCTTTGCATGCTGAAAGTGGTAAGGCTTTTTGATGAGGCAGAAGAAGGGAGATTTGAGAAAGATGGTGGAGAGAACCTTTCTCGTTTACCAAGAGGGCATTCTAAGTTCATTTAGTGATGAGCTTCTTGGTGGTACAAGACAAATGTTGATGAAGCACATAGAAATCATTTGAATCTTGCCACCAGAATGTGAAGAAATGACTATGAATCCAACTACATAACTCACCCCCTACACTCTGGTTTCTTATATATACTATATATTTTGTATTATGAATGCTTAATTTTTTTTCCCAAATAAATGTACACTGAAATACATGTAATTGAGTTATATGTAAAATTTTACTTGACTACTTTGAAGACTTCAGAGTAAGTGATATTTTAAACTGTTTTAAAAGATTATTATGATCTCAGCAGGCACACAATCTGTATTTATTATAGATGTGTCTTCATCTTTCACATTTTATGGTGTTTTTTTTTTACTCACTTGTGAAGAAAACTGGTTTTAACAATGCTAAATTTTGTCATATATTAGAATGTTCATAAGTGACAGAAAATACCTGGTTAACTTTAGTTTGTGAAATTATTTTAATTCTCTGGCTCTTTAGACTATTTTACATTTAAAAAATACTCTAAGGTGAATAAACGTCTATTACTGCTCTTGACACTCTGTGATTTTTTAAAATTAATCTATAGTCTACAATCACAATAATTTAAAATTGCATGACAGAAATGTCTGAATGTTGACAAGTTGTTTGATGACAGCAACAAATGTCTTCCTGTTAAATTTGGGAAGATCAGTTAGATCACTACACATATTATTGACCCAAGCGTACCTTTTTGGATTCATGACTTGAAAAAAATCTGGACTTCTTTGGATTTATAAATGAAGTTAAAAACTTACATTAATACATTAAGTTCTAAAAGTAATGACCATTATTATGTAGCCCCTTACGAAGCAGTGTGCTCCTGTAACCAGCAGTCACTGAATCATCTGACAACCTTTCAGAAATGCAGAATCCCAGGCTCCAACCCAGACCAAGTGAATTAGAATCTGAATTTAACAAATCCCTGGGTGATGCCTCTGCACATTCATGTTTGAGAAGTGATGATAGCCCATTTCCTTTCTTGATTTCTAGGAAACAAGATGTTAGAGGCTAGGATGCATCTAGTAGATTCTGAATCTAAAGGAAAACTAAACATGTCCTTAGAGGTAGACATGGTTTAGAGTAATCTCAAATGAAATGAAAAGCATACGTGACTAGATTTTAGAACAGAAAATTAATCTCAGTTTTACATGCTTCAAAAACCTATGGAAACCTGTTTATTTATGTTCTTATGACTTTTTGAATAATACAATATTTTTAAACAACAAAGAATAAAATTATATTCACTAAATGAATTCATCTGTTCTTGTTGTACCTGCTCTTTTTATTGACAGTCTCGGAATGCTATTTTTAGATTTCTTGATTTTTCTTAGATTTGTGGAAATCATGCTGCTTTGTTCCCTGCTGGAGTTAAAATAAAATATTAGTAATTATGGATATTTAATTTTCAAAATGCCAAGTGATTACTCTTAGCACTTATAAAAAAGGAAAATGACTTTCGATATCCATAAAACATTTCCTTAGTGAGGGACTTTCAAGTCAGAAGTTGTATTATATTGGATATTTCTTATTATAATTATCAGGATGAAAAATAAACTTATCAACGCACTTCTTTCCTCTTTTCCAGCTGCAAGACAAAAGTCTACCCTGATGAACTTCCAAACACAAGTGTAGTCATTGTGTTTCATAATGAAGCTTGGAGCACTCTTCTTAGAACTGTTTACAGTGTGATAAATCGTTCCCCACACTATCTACTCTCTGAAGTCATCTTGGTAGATGATGCCAGTGAAAGAGGTACAAACAATTTTTCTTGCATTTTTTACTTTTAAAAAGTTGTCTTATGGTCCAAAAGATAGCTGGGCAATAATCTATATTTGCATTATAATTTTATCAGTCCTGAAACCACCTATCAAATTTGTATCAATATACTGCATCAATGCCAACTCCAGGAACAATAATTCTTCACTTTTCTCATGATTTTGTTTGGCTTTTGCTAATTTAGGAAATCAGCCAAGGTGACTTTCAAAACTGTTTTTGCTTTCTCCAAACTCAATTAATTATATTATTGAGTATTTATATGACTGTGAATATATGACATTAATTAACATTTATTTCATCTAATACAAATAATTTGATGAAAATTGGCCACCATTTCTGTATACTGAATTTCCATCTCAGCAGTATATCTCTGCTGTGTCTTAAAACAGTTTGAAATTATTCTTAAAAATTCTTATTGCATGTTACAGATTTTCTCAAGTTGACATTAGAGAATTATGTGAAAAATTTAGAAGTACCAGTAAAAATTATTAGGATGGAAGAACGCTCTGGGTTAATACGTGCCCGTCTTCGAGGAGCAGCTGCTTCTAAAGGGCAGGTCATAACTTTTCTCGATGCACACTGTGAATGCACATTAGGATGGCTGGAGCCCTTGCTGGCGAGAATAAAGGAAGACAGGTAAGAATTTACATATTATGTCTGCAAGGGTTATGACTGAACTTGTTAGGACAGTTCCAGTTGTCCATCAGAATTTTTCTCCCAAGTTTTCATTTTTAGAAAGTTTATTTTATAGCTTTAAAAAAATGGACAAACATGTTTTCTCCCTTATTTAATAAGTAACACTGACTTATTCTTCTCAGGCATGTGTGTTTGTAAGAAATAGTCAAGCAATTTAAATAATAACAATATGCTGACTATTTTTTAGTGAAGAAAATAAATCCAATCTGAAATAGTATAATGGGTTATACTACTTTTTTGTGTCCTTACTCTGTAAGATAAGTGACACATGTGTTCTTACCTGCACACCTAATAGTAGGGAGGAACAAAGCAGTTACATACCTTGCTGAGAAAGTGCTGGTAACAATTCAGTTCTTCCCATTCCCCTGCCAGTGTTCTTTGTACTACATCAGTGCCCTTAGTCAGTCTAATTGAAATTTACCTTGAAGATCTTAAAAATAAACACACACACACACACACACACACACACACACACACACACACACACACCACTGAAAAAAATCAGGGATTGGTAGTTGAGGGAAACTGCTAGGGGAGGGAAGGGCATACCTCATCAACAAGAGTACCTGCATAATCAACATTTGTATACCTAACCCCTGAATTGTATCCCACGTCTTTAAAATTAAAAATTAAAAAAAAAAAAACAAAGAAACATGAGAACCCAGCTACAAGTTCATTTATTTAAACAATATCGCCACTTTGTATAAACACAGTGAAATCTAAAAAATTGAATAACACCTTATAGAAATTAAGACTCACCATACGTATCAGCAATACTTTCTGATGATGATGCTGTGAATGAAATGCAAGCTTTTATTACAAATATTAATAAACATTGGTGATAAATGAGTATAATTTCTAAGCACCTAACAATGATAACTAACATTGAGTGCTATCTGATTTAATAACAAAACATTACATAACACCTCGCTTGCATATTTCATCTTCAGTAGAAAAGTCAAGTTTTTAATTAGACATACAAGACAGGAGCTGCTTAGTCTGAGCTAGTCCAACCGCATTGCTTAAACTGCAGGATTTGGTACTTGCTGGGAAGATGGATGGAGGCTGTCAGTAAAATGAACCACAGCATTTGAAGGAAGCAGTAGGAACCTTTTAGTCAACTGAGTGTAGTTCTTAGCTAATAACATTTTCTACTCTGTGTATTGTACAGTACCCACAGGAGACTAAGGGAGGCAACGTAAAATGAACTTAGAACTTTTAAAATGCATTTCCTGGCAACTTTTTGTACATTATACTATTTTGTTACACATGTGTTTCATATTCAACATAGTGAGGTTTTTGGGGGGGTTTTTTTTGAGTTGGAGTCTCACTCAGTCCCCCAGACTGGAGTGCAGTGGCCACTCCCGGCCACCGCAGCCTCGACCTGCTGGGCTCCAGCGATCCTTCCGCCTCAGTCTTCCAAGTAGCTGGAACTACAGGCATGCACTACCATGCCCGGCTAATTTTTGATTTATTGTAGAGATGAGGTCTCGCCAAGTTGCCCAGGCAGGCCTCGAACCCACGGGCTCAGGCAATCCACTCACCTTAGTCTCCCAAAGCGTGGTATTACAGGCTGAGCCACTGAGCCCGGCACGAGTTTTTAATGTAATGTTTCAATATGGTCTTGCATAGACCATTCATCTTTTGATCTAACAACATAATTACACTGTGTTTGCATGTGATGAACCCTAATTTCTTGTCCTGATTATAAATGTTAAAGTTGGCACAACTAGATAACAAAGTCTACTCAAGGTTATTAGACCTAACTTCTCTTCACAAGTTAAATCATTAAATCTAACAAAGGAAAAGAGAAAAAATATTGATTTTGTTAGGTACAGAGTTACCAAGAAGATTTTCCAAGGCTAGATGAAACTTATTGATTTCAGAGAACTTTAGGCTTTGGCCAATTGTGTGGAATATAAGTCTCAATTGAAAATGAGCATTGGTGATACTGGTGTTACAAAACAAGAATAAATAATGGACGACATTTCTTTTCCTTCCAAATCTATGGATGATTCAGAAGCCTGTTTGAATATTTACCTTCTACCAAATATACAAGCTCTGGTTTTTAGAATTAGCTACAACTGATGCAGTCTTAAGTAAACTTGAACATTTACTTCTGGAGATGACAACAACTTGGTCCCATAATAAAATACATAAGCTAGGAGTAGGGGAAGAATGGGAAAAGGCACCATAGGGATTATACTGTCTCCGAGTATAATGTTTTCACATGCTAGCATCTAGGACACCAAACTTCACAGCTCTTCCTCTTACTTAAAAAAAGGTGTGGTATAAAACACTAGAGACTAAAGTTGCTTATCTGTCCTTTTTAAGGAAAGATAAGCAACTTTATCAGAATCTAAATATCATCTAGATTCTGATTGTAAACTCTTAATTCAGGACAATTCTCTCAGAAATGGTCATGACGTTATAATCTTTCATAGGAAATATTTACTTATACTGATAGATTTTGAGTTGCATTGTTGCTGTTGCTTGTTGATTTTTGTTTGTTTTTCCTAGTAGGTATTTTCTCTATGAAGATTTTCTCAGAACTATCTCTTTAAACTAACCTACTCTATTTGGTATGCAAACTACCAGATCTAATTTGTCATCATCTATTGCTATTCACTGGGTTATATCTAAAATGATGCATAATCTCAAAGCACCTCTGCTAATCATGCAGTGGGTGGAGGGTTCATGAAAAATAGACCATGCTCATCGTGCTGAATTAGTACTTAGAACACATTTGGAAATCAGCTTGAAGGTCAATTAGTGTATTTGATTAGATTTCACATGATAACGTAAAGTAGACTGTAAGGAAGATATAGTCAAGGGAAATAATTCCATGGAGAAAATGGATAAAATGAAACTAAAGTCACATTAAAGTCACAAAATAATTACATTTTATCATTACCAGCTATAATTGGATTGGGGAAAATAGTGTAACATTGAAAATATAATTTATACATAAATTGGTTTTAATTTTCCTTCAGGAAAACAGTTGTATGTCCTATCATCGATGTGATTAGTGATGATACCTTTGAATATATGGCTGGATCAGACATGACTTATGGGGGTTTTAACTGGAAGCTGAATTTCCGCTGGTATCCTGTTCCCCAAAGAGAAATGGATAGGAGGAAAGGAGATAGAACATTACCTGTCAGGTATGTAGATCATATCTCCCAAAGGATAGTATGTATATTCCCATGATAATTAAGAAATATTAAAGTCATATTACTTATATGCACATGTACATTATGACCTCTACATGATCACATAAGAATCAATGACAATATTAAATTTAGTGTAAATTAGCACAGATAAACTTAAGTATTGGCAGATGCCAAGTCAAATATCTTTTGAAACAATGTATTCTTATGAGTGGAGAATAAAAATACCAGACTTTTTAATGACAAATTGTGTGTTTATTTTAACATTTTAAAGCTTTTATCACCTTCAAAGTCCTCTTCGTTTGATACAGTACACCTATCAGGATGTTTTTTCCATTGCTCAAAACAGTTTTTGAACTCATCAAGTTTGAAGTCTTTTAGTCCTTCTGCTCTTTTTTGTTTCACCTCTTCCACAATGGAAAACATTTAACTTAGATGACTTATTCAACCTGAGAAACAATAGCAAAAAAATTGCTCTGGGTGAGAACATTAATAGGGAGGGTGGAACATGGGGGTCATGCCATTTTTGATCAAAATGTGGGAAAGTGCTTTGTAATGATGGGAAAACCAGTCACCTCTGTGGCACAACTCACGATACTTCTTCCACAAATGGTGACCCAAACTTCTTAACACTTCAAAGAAAAACTTTGGTTGACCATTGGATCTAGAGAAGAAATTCTCATGTACTAAGGGGGACCCACTTCCCAAAAGATAATTCCCGTTTTGGGGGGCGCCCCCCATATATTCAAAATACATTTATTGCAAATTTTCTGTGACAGAAATGTGCTAGATTTGACACTTCAAGTAAATGTTCATCTTACCTAAAAGTATATATTTTATAATAGAAAGGTTCTCAAAATTGGAATAACCAAAAAATGTTTTGGTAAATATTCTATATTTACCACCTTTAAAGAGTTATCTTTTTTACAGATTAAATAGAAGTATTTGGAAAATTTTAAAATATTAACGACAATAAAGGATTTATTGTTTGTTCCAAACAGCTTCAAATATTACTTAATTTGAAATATTTATGAGTAAATTATGGATTTACTCAACACAAAAAAAGAAATATCATATGCATCTTTAGCTATCTAGATAAGCATTATCTACTTTATTAGCATGAAAGTATCACTGTCCTACTTTAACACATTATTGTGGACCTCTTACCTGCAACCAAAAATTTATTTTCTAGAAAATACTTTGGAAAGTATTTACTGGTTTAGTTCTTTAAAAAATAATGTAGCAAATTATCATTCTGTTGGTATGATAGAAATATACTTTAAAATTCTATAGTAAGCCCTCTTTTAATGTTGTTGAAAGGTTCTTGAAAACTACAAATTTAAGTGAAATAACATACAACAGGTCCTCAAATAATGTAATTTAGTGAAATATTATTTCACTATAACATTAATGAAAAAAAAATTGGTTTTGTTTTATGTTGTTTTGCTTAAAGTCAAAGTCTCCAAGAACTTTTCAACAACAGTAAAGAAGTACTTAATGTATTATCTAAACAAGGATGTCTGGTAACCTACTAATGGAAAGACCTGTCTATTGCCAAATACTTAATTATATAATGAATTAATTAATACTAAACCCCAAACATTTGCTAATGGAAGATAATTGCTATAATTATTTGTTATTTAATAGTTAAATATTGAAACTGTTAACATTTTAAGAAGGTCTACTACATTAAAGAGAAAAACAAAATGTAGCTCCTAACATTTGTATTAAGTCATGTAAATTATCATGTCAATATTTAAGGTGTAATTTGATGGCCCTTAAATGTTGTATAGTTTTCAAATTCACCAAGTCTCATCGATCCTTTTCTTTAACAATTGAAGAAATACAGTGGCTCTTATTACAAGTATTTATTAGCAATTTTATTATCCCAAATTCTGGTTTTATTTAGTGTTAGCTCATTTTTAAACTTTAAATCCCAAGTAAAACTATCGAAATTCTTGACCAATATACTTGAAGATAATGAATTTATTCATTTGAAAGTGAAGTTTTAAGAATGTGTATTTGTATTTATTTTAAAAAACACACTTTTTTTAACTTTATTTTCTCACAGTCAAAAGGTAGCTAATTAAGACATAGCCAACATTCATAGTAAGAAATTATTGATCTCGTTAATTAAAAAATCTTAATAAGAATCAATAATTACTCATCCTTCATTAATTAAAACAAAAAACAAATCATCTAACTTGCTAGATTTTAATCACAATTTATGTGGTTTTATTGTAGTAACATGAAAACTGAAAAAATCTGAGTGTACTTTGTTGGTCTAGGTGTCTGCACATTTATTTTCTAAAATCTGAGGAATCTGGAGCAAGAGAAAACTCAGTCTGTACTGAAGTTTCTAGATTTTTATGGCAAAAGGTTAATTAATTCACAGGCTCTGTTATAACAACCTGCAGGTAATTTTCATCAGCACAGCTGTAATGTGAACTTTTTACTTGTAATCTATTGCTTGAAGATGTGATCATATTTCTCCCATTCGTACAAACATATAAATCATTCTAGGTGTTGAAGACAATTTTTTTTCCTACTTGATTAACAGAATTCTGAAAAGCTAAAGTTATTAAAATGAGGTTGAAATTTTAGTTTTCTTAGTGGAATGCTTCATTTAAAATGTCAGTTATGACAGAACTTTGTAGTCATTATAATTGGCTAGTCATAATTTAGAAAGATAATCATGCGTTTGCATACACTGAAAGTCAACTTGAACTTATGACCTAAACTCAGTTATATCACATTTAAAATAAAACATATCATGGTTATTCTTGTTATTGAATTATCAACCTATGGATTTGTTATTTTTGTTTTCATGATAAATGAAGTTTGTAAATCCTTGATATTTTTGATGTTATAAGTATGGAATAATAATAAACATAATCCTGAATATATAGTTTCCTTCTATTTTTATTTATTTATTTTTTAAGAAATGGGATATCATTTTATCACCCAGGCTGGGGTCCAGTGGCATGATCATAGCTAACTGTGGCCTCCAAAATACTGGGCTCAAGTGATCCTCCCACCTCAGTCTCCCAAGTAGCTGGGACTACAGCAATGGACCATTACTCCCAGTTAATTTTTTTTTTTAACTTTTTGTAGAAACTTGGGTCTGGCTTTGTTGTCTGTGCTGGTCCCGAACTACTGGCTTCAAGCCATCCTTCTGCCTCAGCCTCCCAAAGTGCTGGGACTACAGATGTGAGTTTCTGCACCCGGGTGGTTTTCTTTGATCAGTAAATTTTTCTTGACATTTTAGCAGTCAAATTATATGACTTTGCAAAAATATTTTAATTATGTCTGCAAGAGTAGGGTAATTAAGTTGTTAAATCAGAGGTCATAAAGTAGGAGCTTGTGTGCCAAATATAATCTGTGTAAGTGTTTTATTTGGCCTACATCATGTTTCACATTTTCAAAAATTACCAACGTTTTAAAAATGAAATGTCTTAAATAAAAATCTAAAGTTCCAACTACTGAGAAGTCAGATGATCTTGCTACAATGTTTAACATTTCTATTGGTCACCATGAGGTATAGTTGAGTATAAACTGCGCTTACAGAAGTGGCATAAAAGTCTCTCCCAGTGCCTATGACTTACAATTGTGTCCCTGAATATTAGGCTGAGGATCAGTTTCTATTTGTCATCATTCTGATACTTGAAGAAATATTTATTGGCATCTCTGTCCTAAACAAAGGTGGGAAATACATATTTATTTTGACCACTCAACTTCACACTATTATCTTTGACTATAATCTTTTAAATTTTTGACCCTTGAGTAGTTAAGAAATCACATTGTCTACTCAACTATAAAATGAAAAAATTATTCTCCCTACCTTACTTAACTTTATTTAACAGAAATAAGTTTTTAAATTTATCTCTGATAATGTAGCATATCTATTATATTGCAAAATACATGTGACAAGCACCCAAATGGATAAAGAAGCAGAATGACAGTGAGTCACTTCTTTTAGTATTTTGTTATATTTCCTTCCATAGCATTTCCATCCAATTTTTCCATGATTTGTGTTGATATATCATTGATATTTTGCTATGCCATTAACTTTTTTACAAATAAATATTTTAATGGATGCTAATGTCCCAATTACTTAGTTAGCTAGTCCCCTATTTTTTTTTTTTTTGTAGCTAAAGTCTATTAGGAGTATGTCTACACTTTATTTTATTTTTTATTTTTTTTAATTGGAGTCTCACCACGTCGCTCAGCCTGGATTGCAGTGGCACACTCCCAGCCACCCCAGCAATAACTGCTGAGCTCCAGCTATCCATCTGCCTCAGCCTTCCAAATAGCCAGAACTATAGGCGCGATACCATGCCCAGCTAATTTTTTGATTTCTTGTAGAGATGAGGTCTCGTCAAGTTAACAGGGCTGCTCTCAAAGCGCAGGCTCAGGCAATTCACTTGCCTCAGTCTCCCAAAGTGCTGGGATTACAGACTGAGCAACCGAGCCCAGCCTACATCTTATTTTCTACCAGCTATTTCTTCTTTAGCATTCCTTCCTAATGGTTTATGAGCAGGCATGTTTAACCTGCTGTCCACAGGCCAGCTAGTAATGCGGTCCCACAAAATCTTTTAACATCATGTGTTTTGTAGCATTTATTTTCTTCATGACCCCATGCGTAGTGCCATTTTTTTAATTCACAATCACGCCTTATTCATAACATTGCTTTTTGGCAGCACATACATTTATGAGCAGCTGTTCTCAGTTATGAAGCACATAAAGAGCAAAATTTGAACAAACATTTTTTACGAGCACCTTAAGAACTCATTAAGAATTGCAACCACTTCTATCAAACCAGACATTGATACATTAGTTTTACAAAAACAAGGTCAAATTTTCCACCAGTTTCATATTGTTCTCATTTTTCTAAACTTTATAATAAAAATATTTTTTAAAAGTCTTATTATGTATATACACTAACTATATTATATAATTTATATGAGGCCCCCCAAAATTCCTCTTTACTTGATGATGCAGTCAGGAGTAGCCAAAAGGCTGGATACTGCTGGTTTAGGGGATAATTTGCAGAACTTTCTTAGCAGTCTGGTGAGATGAGAAGAAATTGGGGGTAGTGTAGAAAGTTTTTGGGGTGATTAATTATCACAAATTCTGAATAATTTTATCACTTTCATCAAAATATTCCAGCTAGGCCCATTGTTTATTTTGACCCCCCCTTAAACATGAAATGAAAGTAAAAGGAAAGATTAAAATTTGTACCAGCTACTGAATATCCTTGTGAAAGCTTAGGTCTTATCAGGTTATAAGAAATATAAAAAATAAATTGAGGAAAAGAAAAATAACTACTTCTTTATTGGAAATATAGGTTTTTATACACTGGTTAAGCTACGTGATTCCAATACTTGTTGGTAAATGGGTTATTTGGCAGAAAAACAAATCATTTATCCATACTAAACAGAACTTTTAAAAATAGCGTTGAAATTGTTTGTGTTCCATTGACTTTACAGGATTTGAGTAAGCTTCCTTGCTCAGAACCTAAACCAGCTTAAAATAGCAATTTCTTAAAGTAACAATTTCTTCTCTACAGAAATCTGCATCTTCATACCCAAGCATGCATTCAGATGATTTTAATAATGTGCAATATTCCACCAAACTTTCCACATTTTATCTGTAAATATCATTAATCACCTTCAACTTTTAATTATTCATAACTCTGTTAAAAGAATATTTGTAACTTTGCTTTCTTTCTTTGTCCTCTGCTTTCTGTAATGGGTATAGTGAACAGAAGAAGGAAGGAAGGAGGAAGGAAGGAAGGAAGGAAGGAAGGAAGGAAGGAAGGAAGGGAGAGAAACTCAACATTTAATTTTCTCCGGGTTTCTAAACCTGCAAAATGGTTAAACAAATAAAGTTATTAAAGTCTATGATTTTTAAAAAACAAAATCATGTGAAGTTTTTAGCTATTCATGTCACATATTTGTATAAGTATTAAAATACTGATTTTATTACTTTATGAGTATTTTACTTACCTTCATTATGATTTATAATGTATGGGAATTGTTATTAATACAGAGGTAATACTAACAATCTAGTATTGCATTATTTGGCCATTATAAATAATGATCTAGAGCTCAACAATAATCTCTCAAACTCTCTTTTCCAAAGACCTTGGATATTTGCCAAGTAAGATTAAATATATCAAAGGGAAAAATTGTGAAAATAAATGATGTTTCAATAACTTTGAAAAAAATTGCTTCGGAAAAGCAGTACTAAAATTCACAAGAAAAATGGTGTATAAACTTTGAGTCTGAAATCAGGAAACTATATTTCTAATTAACAATGTCAAATCCTTTGCAAAATAATGTATAAGGGGAAACTGAGAGAACTAATTGGTAGATGATTAGATAGAAAGGGAGACAAGAAAGAAAGAAGAGAGACAAGAAAGAAAGAAAAAAGAAAGAAAGAAAGAAAGAAAGAAAGGGAAGGGAAGGGAAGGGAAGGAGGAAGGAAGGAAGGAAGGAAGGAAGAGAGAGAAAGAAAGGGAAAATATAAGGGAAGGGAGGGAGGGAGGGAGGAAGAGGGAGAGAGGGAGGGTGGGCGAGAGAATATTTTTCCCAGGCCACTAAGTTAGGGTTCTTGAACAAGTCATTTAAACACATTGCAACACAATTTACTTGAACAAATCTATAGGGATTTTTGAGCTCTGAAATATTACAATTATATTTTTAAAATTAATTGTACCCTGAAAACAATAAAAATAAAGCTAATTACAATCTTGGCAAACACGGATATTTTCCTTTTTTCTTAATAAAAATAATGTCGAAAATATGTAGTACTAGCTTTGTGTTGGTACTATTCTGAGTGTTACATATATTAACTCATATAATTCACATTTTAAAGATGGTGAAATTGAGGCACAGAGTTTAAGTGATTCACTGAAAATTATATACAGGGGGTTGTGTTTGAACTCACTCACTGTAGCTACAAAGTCCAGACTTCTGAAAACTAACTTGGCTGCCTCTTAGAATCTCCTGGCTCTCTACCTGATTTTCACATGTATGGTGATTATCCCAGGGTGAAATATGGGACATATTTTCTTGGTGAAAATGCAGGCAATTCATTTTAGCATTACTGAATAATCAAATGTATTCTATCACAGTTTCTGTTGATTTGTCAACCTTTGTGACAAACTTCTGTATATTCCACATTAAATGCTTACTCGTTAAAGTCATTTACGTTGTTACAATGCTTTATATCATAAATTATAAAATGCCATTAGAAGCCAGTCACCACTTATTCTCATAATCTCAGCTTTTCAGGAAGCTGATGCAGAAGGATTGCTTGAATCCAGGAGTTTGAGATGAGCCTGGGCAAAATAGCGACTCTGTCTTCAAAAAATTATTGAATAGTATCAAACTCAGTCTTTCAAAGTTATATTAGATGAGATAGTTTTTAAAAATGTAGAATTA